>NC_091119.1:14102891-14250391 GCF_040183065.1 Periplaneta americana | reverse complement strand
TGCTCCCTGGAATTACTACATAAATGTAGAGAAGGAGAATTTTATTAGGTATGTGTTTTAATATTAATTTTACTTTCAAATCCATTTTTTCCCTAAGTTTATTATTCTTGATTCAACGCCAATTTTCTTATGGCAAATATTAATCAATCTGGATGAAATGTTTATTGCAAATATTTATTAGGTAGGTGCAGGTTTCTATGCATTTATTTTGTGAGAAATGCTGCAAGTTTATTTTATTAATTTTTTGTTCATTAATTATAGAAATGATATTTTCAAAATTAAAAAAAAAATTGAAAGTAAGTAAATGAAATATTTCATAAAATGAATGCATAGAAATGTTTCTCTATGTCTTGTGGATGTAACCAAAAAAATAAAGCTTAAAAATTGAGATATTCTACTAAAATCTTGGGTTTGAAATTATTTCTGAAAAGAATAGAAAAAAAATCAAAAGCCAAAAACATTTGAGAATTCAAAATTTGGATTTTGTTAGTCCTTTACATAGTAAGCAAGCTCTCAAAATTTAGTTTAAAGAAAATTATTAGGAAAAAAAATTGTTGTTTTTAGTGGAGGGTCTCCTTAAGTCTGAAAACTTTGGATGCGATACTACAACTGCAATAGAATTACTGATTTTGTTGTAGTATAGAACACAGACATGACTGGTATTGTTCCGAAACTTTCCTTGATCAAACGGTTTTGGAAAATTATTTGGAAAAACACTCGTTGGGAAAATTAACTTCACAATATTATCCAGCAAATGATGTAAGTTCTTGGTATATTGATAACAGGCAAATAGGAACGCAGTCTTCAGAAAGAAAGCCTAGCTTTTTGTTTTTAAGTTCTGTGAGAAAATTTGGCCGAAAATTAATCGAATGGGGATATTAACGGTCAGTATTAAATTGTTCTAAATGACGTAGACTGCAATGAAATGTAACATTAATAAACAAACGTGTGCTATTTTCGACATACGACATTTAAATAAATATATATTCCCACAAGTAAATTTAAATAAAATGTAAAATGTAAATACGCATGTTTGTCATTTATAGCTGTGTTGAAATTTACATTTTGCCTAAAAAAAAAGAGACTATCGTTTGTCATTTTGGGGGAAGAATTATAACAGAACTCTGTCCGACAATTGATTGATTGTTTGGATCTGTATCACGGCTAATTGAATGGCAGAATGTGTGGACAATAATGAAACACACACAAACAGTCATGCCCTGAGCGAGATTCGAATGAACAGTCCTAGCACGCAGACAGCCAGCGGTTATGCGTTTGAGCACCCGTGATTACCAATTGCATGTCTTCAATGGTAGCAATTGCCATTGTAGCTACCATACGTTAATTGGTGTTCCTTTAACATTCATTATCCTAGATCGCATTCCATCGGGTGAAATATTATCTTCGTACATTAAAGCTTTCAACTCTATTTTCACCAAGTATTGCAGTTAAATTGCTTTAAAGATTCACTACAATTCAAAATTCTTTCAATTTTATCTTTAAGCTATAGTTTATGTATTATTATCTCCATTAAAACCTACAAAAAACACATAAATAAGATACATTCAAAACTACACTACGCACTAGAAACAGAAAACAACAAATCCATAAATTTCTTAGACATCACAATAACAAAAAGAGAGAACAAATCAGAGGTGGTTCCTCGGGGGAGGGAAGGGAGGAACGTCCTCCTTACATTTTTCTTCTTTTGAAAGTAGCTAAATACCAAATGAAATATATGCTTTGAAATTCGAGGAAGATCCGATAATTTTTAAGTTCACAGCTATAAGAAAACCTCGGTTGATCGATTTTTTAACGACGCGCACTCATGTGCTACTAGAAAACTGTGAGAAGGATGCGAGATTGTTTGTGTGGAGGAATGTCAATCCATTCCTCCTTTACTGCAGTTAATACACATAGACAACAGCGCGCTAGCGGCCAGAGAAAGAAGCAGAGTCTTAAAGCAAGTAAATGAACGGATAGGGAGGAGATCCTCCTCTGAATCAGTCATGGGCCGGAAATAGAAACCGACTGGTCATGCAGCAAGCTCGCTACTGCTGCCATCTAACGATGCTGCATTCAACCAGACTATAACACATCTAGGAGGAGACACAACAAAAACAGTTTTAACGCAACGCTATGAAAGAAAACATATATTTCTTTTAAATTATAGATCAAAATATATTATTCATTGCACTTTATAAAAGCTACTATTCATGGTTTGAAACTTTCGAGGATATCTGAAAGTTGAAGTTGGATTTATATAAAACAAAGAGGAAGTAGTTCTACATTAGTAACGCAGAACTTTTCGGCCCCTGAAATTCACTTCCATTCATTGTCTACTAGACAGGTCAACAGCCAAGTTGTCAGTTTTGCACAAATATCTTTGAAATTGAAGGTACTGCAAACTACATTATTTTTAACATAAAAAATTAATCGGCCACCGGCAGCTTTGAACAATAATGGTAGTATGACTTTACAAGAACTGACATCCTTCAAAAGCATGTGATACTGAATTTGTAAAATGTACATGTGACAACACAGACCACGTGAGTGGGTGCAGTTTTCTCGCTTTCCTGACAGATTATTTCTCATTCCCATTTCCGTAAAACGGTTTCGGTTACGTGTTAGTAGCTAGTCTCTTCCAACACGTGTGATGCTGTAGTGTGCGTGAAAAATGCTGCGAGGTTGTGAATTTCCTTGTAATTGTTAATTTGTGCAATTATTCAACAGTGAATGGAAATGAAAACATATTATATTTTGGACAATTTAGGAAACTCAGTTTACAAAAACAGATTATTGCTATACAGAAGGGAAGGCCAACCCCAACACTACCTGGGGCCTGTTTCACAATGTTTACAGTCTTTGTAAATTGTAAACTTTGCTTGTAAATTGTAAACTTCTGTTTCACAATCTTTGTTTGTAATGTTGAACTTTACAAAGGAAATCAAATCTTTACAAATTAAATTTTGCTCACTTTACAAGTATTCTGTTTCACAATGAAGAGTAATTTTACAAACGTGTAAATTTTACTTGTAAAATCAGCACATTTTCTACAATACCTCTGAGATGTGTAAAGTTTGATATTGCAACAAATTATGAATAAATACAATAAAGAAATACTTATTAAATTAATTTTTAAGTAACTGGATAATATTAAGAATTAAACTAAAACAGTTTTTATGTTATTAAGGAGTTCTAATGACTCAGACGAAGATATGAATTTAGGCCTAATCAAACGAAGACGTATACGTAAAATTCTCCGGGCAAGAATTAATAACACGTTCGTATCATTGTATAAATTTAATGAAAGGTTTCGAATGAGTCCCGCGCTATACTTCAGAATACTGCGTAAGTATTTATATAGGCCTACGAAGGCTGTATTTAATAAATACTCTCACTTAATAAAGAAGTTCCCTACACCAAACATAAATAATTCAATAATGCAATAGCGACATTACTTACGCGGTATTCTGAAGTCGTTTCGAGTCCCGTTTCGCTGGAATCTGTCCTATAAGATATGGGACATCATATCCAACATCCAAAAGAGAAAAGTGATGCCCTAGCCCCTAACCTCAAAGCGAGAATTGTATTGTTTTGCATTGGATGCATACTAGATATCAGTTCCGTGGGTTAGCAGATAAGCACGGAATTTCTAAGATATCAGTGTGCAAAAGTGCCCACAGGGTAGTTTATGTTGTTAAAAGAGTTAAATTCGGGGCAGGTTTTTGATCACCAAAATGTTATTTACTATAGCACAGAATTTTTATGCTGCTGATGGAATCACTAATGTTTGTGAGGTTATGAATGCAACATTAATAAGTACTGATGGATCAACACGAAATATTAACCTGATTTTGTGGTTAGACATCGTAATTATTTTATCAATTGCATATTTGTACGTGGACCAAATCTGTTATTTACTTATTTGACTGAATTTTGTGCTAACTTTGGTTATTTAAGTAATAGACGTATTGGTATTCTCAACCAATCACAAAAACATGAAACTCCATTGTCGCCAATATATAAAAATTTAAATACTTTTAATTTTTTTAACAATACTTTATATTTTCTGTTGGTGAAATATGACTCAGCAAGCTTAGAATAAGTACAAAATATAAACATATGTATCGATAGTAGTAAAAATACAGCGACTTTAGCTCCGCTCCTTAGCGAATTTTGTAAACTGTCGTTGGCGATCGTGTGTAACCATTAATGCGTATTTGTAAATTTCTTTAGCTGATTTTGTAAAGTTCGTCAGACTTTATAAACTAATAAAATAGCATTGTGAAACACAATTTACAAGCATTTCTAATCTTTTACTTGTTATTTGTAAATTGTTAATTTGTAATTTGTAAGGATTGTGAAACGGACCCCTGGTCTTACATGTATGCATGTAGGCTAATTTGTAGCATGTTTTTCTCAAGAAGGTGTCATTTGGTGCTGTTAACTTCTTTCCTCCTCTTAAGAAATATGCAGGAACCGCCACTGCAACAAATATATGTTCAAAATACACTGGAAACCCACTACCACGGTAACACACATAAACAACACCTTCAATCATCCCACACAGCATAAACACGCGGCATTCCGATCCATGAGACACAGACTCCTCAACATTCCTGTGAGTCAACAGGACTATAAGGAAGAAATACACACTATTAAATACACAGCACAGGGATATGGATAAAACACCAACATAATAGACAATGTCATAAGGAAAACTAAATTCAAACATGAAAATTCAACACAAACACATGAACAAAACAAATATATCACACTAACATACGAAAACAAGAACATTTACAAGATTGGATCATCTTTCAAGAAACTAAAATACAACACTGCATACAGAACACAGAACACGCTACAAAAACATCTTAACACACAGACAAGACACACAAATAAATACAACTTAACAGGTGTATACAAACTATCATGCAAAGTTTCAATGACTTCTACATTGGACAGACTGGAAGATCATTTCAAACACGTTACAAGAAATATATCACAGCCATAACCAAACTACACAACAATTCAATCTATGCAGAACACATCACAAACTCCAATCGCAACTACAGAAACATAGACACTGACACGAAAATATTACATATCCAGCCAAAAAACTCAGAAACTTGACACTCTAGAACAGTGGTTGCCAAACACCACGAAATTCTGACGTAATAGAAATGCAACCCGCACACCACTATCGCAGGGAGAGGGGTGGAGTGGGTATCTCCTCAGGTAATGCAGCGAATAACAGTGCAGAGACCAGAAAAAAAAACAATATAATATTCTTCTACTTATTAACTACACACATCTTTTTCCGAGTTAACTTTTATCCTCCTATTCATTATTTTTGTATCATTAATAAAATAAAATATATTTTCTTATTTACCATAAATAGAACGTGTACTCTACATCAGCAGATATTTGAAATTAGAAAAACGTACCGGGCTGGTCACGAAATTGTAAATTACGCTACATATTAAAAAAAAAAAAGTCGAAGTATTTTACTCCGATTAAGACATAGAAGCCGATAATTTTTATTGTTTATTTATTTATGAAATATTCAAATTACACTACATACGTCGAAAAAAAAACGTCGAAGTATTTTACTCCGATTAAGACATAGAAGCCGATACTTTTTATTGTTTATTTATTTATGAAATATTCAAATTACACTACATACGTCGAAAAAAAAAGTCGAAGTGTTTTACTCCGATTAAGACATAGGAGCCGATAATTTTTATTGTTTATTTATTTATGAAATATTCAAATTACACTACATACGTCGAAAAAAAACGTGGAAGTATTTTACACCGATTAAGACATAGAAGCCAATACTTTTTATTGTTCGTTTATTAATAAAATATTCAAATTACACTACATACGTCGAAAAAAAAGTCGAAGTGTTTTACTCCGATTAAGACATAGGAGCCGATAATTTTTATTGTTTATTTATTTATGAAATATTCAAATTACACTGCATAACGTCGAAAAAAAAGTCGAAGTATTTTACTCCGATTAAGACATAGAAGCCGATACTTTTTATTGTTTATTTATTTATGAAATATTCAAATTACACTACATACGTCGAAAAAAAAGTCGAAATGTTTTACTCCGATTAAGACATAGGAGCCGATAATTTTTATTGTGTATTTATTTATGAAATATTCAAATTACACTACATACGTCGAAGAAAAACGTCGAAGTATTTTACTCCGATTAAGACATAGAAGCCGGTACTTTTTATTGTTGGTAAAAACGTAATACGGCGAACGCTAAGCTCCGCCCTCGACCCCTTTCCACTTTTCCTCTCCTAGCTCATCAGACACTCTACGTGATAGGCTAGTGTTGTGTCGAATGCATATTTCATGTGGGTGGGGATAACTTCCCCTACTGGCGTTCGCCGTATTACGTTTTCGCCTTATTGTTTATTTATTTATGAAAAATTCAAATTACACTACATACGTCGAAGAAAAACGTCGAAGTATTTTACTCCGATTAAGACATAGAAGCCGATAATTTTTATTGTTTATTTATTTATGAAATATTCAAATTACACTACATACGTCGAAAAAAACGTCGAAGTATTTTACTCCGATTAAGACATAGAAGCCGAAACTTTTTATTGTTTATTTATTTATGAAATATTCAAATTACACTACATACGTCGAAAAAAAAAGTCGAAATGTTTTACTCCGATTAAGACATAGGAGCCGATAATTTTTATTGTTTATTTATTTATGAAATTTTCAAATTACACTACATACGTCGAAAAAAAAAGTCGAAGTATTTTACTCCGATTAAGACATAGAAGCCGATACTTTTTATTGTTTATTTAGGCCTATTTATGAAATATTCAAATTACACTACATACGTCGAAAAAAAAAGTCGAAGTGTTTTACTCCGATTAAGACATAGGAGCCGATAATTTTTATTGTTTATTTATTTATTTATGAAATATTCAAATTACACTACATACGTCGAAAAAAAAGTCGAAGTATTTTACTCCGATTAAGACATAGAAGCCGATAATTTTTATTGTTTATTTATTTATGAAATATTCAAATTACACTACATACGTCGAAAAAAAAACGTCGAAGTATTTTACTCCGATTAAGACATAGAAGCCGATACTTTTTATAGTTTATTTATTTATGAAATATTCAAATTACATTACATATGTCGAAGAAAAACGTCGAAGTATTTTACTCCGATTAAGACATAGAAGCCGATAATTTTTATTGTTTATTTATTTATGAAATATTCAAATTACACTACATACGTCGAAAAAAAAGTCGAAGTGTTTTACTCCGATTAAGACGTAGGAGCCGATAATTTTTATTGTTTATTTATTTATGAAATATTCAAATTACACTACTGTACATACGTCGAAAAAAAAACGTCGAAGTATTTTACTCCGATTAAGACATAGAAGCCGATACTTTTTATTGTTTATTTATTTATGAAATATTCAAATTACACTACATACGTCGAAAAAAAAGTCGAAGTGTTTTACTCCGATTAAGACATAGGAGCCGATAATTTTTATTGTTTATTTATTTATGAAATATTCAAATTACACTACTGTACATACGTCGAAAAAAAAGTCGAAGTATTTTACTCCGATTAAGACATAGAAGCCGATACTTTTTATTGTTTATTTATTTATGAAATATTCAAATTACACTACATACGTCGAAAAAAAACGTCGAAGTATTTTACTCCGATTAAGACATAGAAGCCGATACTTTTTATTGTTTATTTATTTATGAAATATTCAAATTACACTACATACGTCGAAAAAAAACGTCGAAGTATTTTACTCCGATTAAGACATAGAAGCCGATACTTTTTACTGTTTATTTATTTATGAAATATTCAAATTACACTACATACGTCGAAGAAAAACGTCGAAGTATTTTACTCCTATTAAGACATAGAAGCGGATAATTTTTATTATTTATTTATTTATGAAATATTCATATTACACTACATACGTCGAAGAAAAACGTCGAAGTATTTTACTCCTATTAAGACATAGAAGCCGATAATTTTTATTATTTATTTATTTATGAAATATTCATATTACACTACATACGTCGAAGAAAAACGTCGAAGTATTTTACTCCGATTAAGACATAGAAGCCGATACTTTTTATTGTTTATTTATTTATGAAATATTCAAATTACACTACATACGTCGAAAAAAAGTCGAAGTGTTTTACTCCGATTAAGACATAGAAGCCGATAATTTTTATTGTTTATTTATTTATGAAATATTCAAATTACACTACATACGTCGAAGAAAAACGTCGAAGTATTTTACTCCGATTAAGACATAGAAGCCGATACTTTTTATTGTTTATTTATTTATGAAATATTCAAATTACACTACATACGTCGAAAAAAAGTCGAAGTGTTTTACTCCGATTAAGACATAGGAGCCGATAATTTTTATGTTTCGTTTATTAATGAAATATTCAAGTTACAGGTAAGGGCGTGGTAGTCTTTATATCAAGAAGAATAATGACAACGTACATTGTTCTTTTATACTTCATTTAAAATTTTACAACAAATTAACTATCTAATTTTTTTGCCATCTGCACAAAATAAATACTTTTCCTTCCATGCTCCTTAAAATTAAGTTTTTACTTAGTATCTGTTTTGGAAAATACATCGAAACATATTATCCTACACACTTGTAACATCACATGTGTACGTCCGCTGCTGATAAATGTCTTGTCTTATATCGAAGTGAAGACTGTAAACAGAGGGTGGGGGGGGGTATAATGCCATGATTACGCTTGAGTAGAGGCAGGGGTATGTGTCGCGACACAGCTTTTGGCGATCACTGCTCTAGAACAATATGTAATTTACAAAAATATGAGCCGTTCAGAGCAGAAGTGGTGTAAGTCAAAATTGGGTTATGAGGTTCAAAGTAAAAATTCTGTAAAATACAACGGAAAGTAGCAATTAATCAATATATGTAACTATTAAACGATGTATGCAGTGGAGGGGGAAAAGGAATTAGCAACTATACCCCATTATCTCCTGGCTTATTTGCCTCATGAATGATGCCTTATGGTGCCACTTACGAGGTTTCAACCTGTCTTCGGACGGTTGACTAAACAACAACTTAGACAACTAGTACGATTTTTCTCCTTTTTCTCCTTCCTTGCTGCTCTGTTTTTTTTTTATCCTTTTTCTCTTCTCTAAATAGCTATGTCATACGAATCTGCGTTTTTGTGCGTGTGTTCGGAAGTGTGTAAGTTGTATTGTATATCTGTCGAGCGGAGCAATAGAGATCGAGTAAAAAGTATCATGTAAGAATATGATTATTTATAGGGACCGGATTTTTATGTAATTACATATTACATTCCTTTCAACCCAACCGTATATAAGTAACAAATCTTTGCGAATCTTGTAATTACCATTAACATATTAAAATTTGATACTACATATATTATATATTTACCCCACATTACATATTATGGCTTGATATTACATAAATCTACATATTTAGGGGTTCTATTCATTTTTACTTCTCTAAAAGGGGGAAAAAAACTTCTGCTGGGGAAGTTTACAATTTGAAATACACAGATTTTAAAAGCCTTTTTACCTACCCAAGAAAGGATATATTTCGAACGAAACATAACATTCTTAGTTCCAGGAAGTAATAGAGGCATTCACCCAATGTGAGTTTATCTACTGTTTTTAACTAACTAAAATGGCTCCTGTATCTTCAGCCCTAACGACAAAAGTAAAATCATGGATTGCGATGGATGAAGCTTTCACTACAGATGGAAAAATAGTAATGTGTCAAGTGTGCGGTAAAAAAGTCGGTTGCTCTATGAAATCACAACTGGAGAGTCTTACCTATGCTATACCTGCCAGATATTGATATTAAATATTTTCATGATTTTACATAACTTTTGTACATATTCAGCTTATTTTTCTTACATAAATATATACATATTTCACACCTTGATATTACATAAAAATCCGGTCCCTAGTTAATTAACAGGAATGCAGCCGATGACATGAGAAACTACATTGTTTCGGAATAAACAAAACTAGTGGTTTGTGCAGCAAATGCTGCAAACTAAGTTCATTAGACGTTCAAATAAACATTTTTCAGATTTATTTCCAATGAAGAATACCAGACATTCGGAAAGTTATTTGCTTCCATAACAATGAAAGATACCCTCTCGAGCCAATACTGAAGAGAACCACGCATATAAATATCTACACCACACCGCCATTAAATATATGAAAAAGACCCAACCCACTTGATTAATAACTATAAAAATATTTGATTTTTAATAATATTATTATCTCATGTAAGTTTTATAGCTTTCAGTAACATATACTATATAGCCGCCATTCAGTAAAATATAGAAATCAAAATCTATTTTAAGTTATTCTCTACATCTACTTATATAACCCCAAAACGTTTCACTTTCATATCATCAATATAGCATTAATATGTGTAATTAATAAAAAATAATCACATCATGGCATTAACTACAATAATATTTCATTTCTAATGGTAATAATGTCATCAAACCACCTCACGTTTTGTAGTTTTTAATATCCAATACACAGCTGTACCCAGAAAATTACACACCACAGAATCGAACCTGTAAATTATTTTTAGTAAGTTAAGTTATTAATAACCAATTTAATTTGAGCTCTAAATATGTCAGCATTCTTACAGATCATGGCCTTCGTGTAATATTGTTTACTGTAGTATGTGTTTTGTTTTATTCTGAAATGCAACACGGACGACATGATGCTCGCTTCGCTTCCCCTTTACAAAAAAGCGAAGGGAATATCAAGTCGGCCGTGAATGCTATTAGCTAGTTCTCAAAACTGACGACAGATGGATTTTGAAAATAGGAAAATTATGTTTAAAAATTGATATTTCACTGAAAACTACTATTTTTCTGAAAAACTTTGAGTTCCAAGCTTCAAAATGAGGGGTCATTTATTAAAATCCGTCCAACCGTTTTCCCGTAATTTTCATTACCAGTTCAAATTATATATATAGATGTATAATGAAAAAGTTCCGTTTGTTTTTCTTTTTGCCCTGTTCGTAACATTTTTTCACTTAGCTAACCATCGTAAACACACAAAGGACTTGCATTTATCAGTTAATAGATTCTATTCTCACATTTGCTACTTACTCAGCGGTTCACAGTTTCGCGTGAAACAAGATTTAATGACGTCATTACGTGACATATTCCACCTTTACCAATTACATACAATAGCTGTTCGTCAGAGGTTGTATAGGCACACTGCAATCACAGTGAGAATTTTGATTTCCAAACTTGAAAATCAAACGACTTGTAATGTCGTTAGCTCGCCCATGAAAAGCTCTCCTGATGGATCCGGTGGCTAATTGGTGGTCTGCAGGCAGGGCCTGGCCGGCAATTAGCTCTGTATTAAAGCGCATTCCAACGGCGACTCGTTTGCCGCTGTAACGAGACGCGATGCATCGCCGAGACATCGTCTCATTGCAGCGACCAATCAAGGATCCGCAGCTTGCAGCCCATGTTGCTAGGTTAGCAGTCAGACCCACGCTCGGTGTCTTGGCCTTTCTCTTTTTCTTTCAGTGTCTTTAAGATGTTTTGTATATCCAACAGTAATAATAACGTCATCGTCGTCGTCATCATCATCATCATCATCATCATCATCATCATCATCATCATCATCATCATCATCATCATCATCATCATCATCATCATCATCATATTCTTTTTCTTCATCCTTCGTACTTAATGCAAATAAGTTTTACGTATTTATTTAATAATACTTACAAATGGCTTTTAAGGAACTTGGAGGTTCATTGCCTCCCTCACATAAGCCCGCCATCGGTCCTTATCCTCAGCAAGATTAATTCAGTCAGTTCTTTTTTTTTAAGTTAATACTTCTATACTAGAATGTATTTTCCTGTTTGTGATTATGTATTCAGTCTCTTTTTTATTATATATTTATTATTATTATTATTATTATTATTATTATTATTATTATTATTATTAAGTTAATACTGATTGTGTATATGTATTCAATCTCTCTTTTTTACTTTACTATTATTATTATTATTATTATTATTATTATTATTATTATTATTATTATTAAGTTAATACTGATTGTGTATATGTATTCAATCTCTCTTTTTTACTTTACTATTATTATTATTATTATTATTATTATTATTATTATTATTATTATTATTAAGTTAATACTGATTGTGTATATGTATTCAATCTCTCTTTTTTACTTTACTATTATTATTATTATTATTATTATTATTATTATTATTATTATTATTATTATTATTATTAAGTTAATACTGATTGTGTATATGTATTCAATCTCTCTTTTTTTACACTATTATTATTATTATTATTATTATTATTATAATTATTATTATTATTAGTATTATTATTATTATTATTATTATTATTATTATTATTAACTTAATACTGATTGTGTATATGTATTCAATCTCTCTTTTTTACTTTACTATTATTATTATTATTATTATTATTATTATTATTATTATTATTATTATTATTATTATTATTATTATTATTAAGTTAATACTGATTGTGTATATGTATTCAATCTCTCTTTTTTACTTTACTATTATTATTATTATTATTATTATTATTATTATTATTATTAAGTTAATACTGATTGTGTATATGTATTCAATCTCTTTTTTTACTTTACTATTATTATTATTATTATTATTATTATTATTATTATTATTATCGAGCGGGCTAGCGGCGTAGTAGAGGGCTGGCCTTGCATTCGGGAGGTCCGGGGTTCGATCCCAGGGGCCGGCAATCCTAACTGAGGTTTTCCATGGTTTCCTCAGTTATTTTCAGGCAAATGCCGGGATTGTACCTCTTCAAAGTCTGGCCATGGACGGCGATCCTTCCCTTAATCCTTTCATATGTGTGAGTGAATGCTGTGTAATATCTTAAATGTTTGTGTTGTATCGGAGGTGGCCCTGGCATTGAGCTGATCCCTCATCCGGGGAGGCCCTCCATGTCCTTGTGTGGTCAAAAAAGGATGTATGTGGTCCAATAGCTTAATTCCTCTCCCGACAGATCGCGGTCCTGTAAGGCCCGTGTGGCGTGGGTCGTGTAAATGCACCTAAAAGGGAGAGGTTAAACTAAGGTATAGAGATAGAGATAGATAGAGAGAGAGAGAGGTTAATATTTGTATACCGGTACGTATTTTTCTGTATGTGATTTGATCCTGGTTGAGCGGAAGAGAAGGCCTTATGGCCTTAACTCTGCCAGGGAAAAAAAAAACTATTATTATTATTATTATTATTATTATTATTATTATTATTATTATTATTGCCATCATATCCCACCTCTCTCAAAACCATATTAATATTATCCTCCCATCTGCGTCTCAGCCATCCCAAAGGTCTTTTTCCCTCAAGTCTTCAACTATAAGCATTTCTGGATTCACCAATACGTGCTACAAGCCCTGCCCATCACAAACATCTGGATCTAATATTCCTAATTATGTCAGGTGAAGAATACAATGCGTGCAGTTCTGAGTTCTGTAACGTTCTCCATTCTCCTGTAACTTAGCCTCAAATATTTCCCTAAGCACCTTATTTACGAACACCCTTAACCTCTGTTCCTCTCTCAAAGTGAGAGTCCAAGTTTCACAACCATACAGAACAACCGGTAATATAATAATAATAATAATAATAATAATAATAATAATAATAATAATGATAATAATGATAATGATGATAATAATAATGATAATAGTAATAATGATAATGATAATGATAATAATATATTGCATCATTCTTGCTGACATGAACTATTTATGTACTCTTCTCACTGTTTGTTTGTTTATTTGTATATTTGTTTACTTATTTCACACTATATTATGAATATTGCATGTTGCAATTATTACGGCTAAAGATAAAGTCTACAGCCCTGCATTAAATAAATAAATAATAATCCGAGGCACGACAGTCCATGAAAGACCATGACCGACCAGCCGGCTGCTGGCCTCACGTTCCCATGCAGAGGTGGACGATCATCCAACCAGAATGGAGATATCGTGTGGTTAGCATGATGATCCCTCTAGCCGTTATACCTGGCTTTCATAACCGGATTTCGCTACTTATCGTAGCTCCCCATGAAAAAATCGGTATGGCATAGTTGCGCCCCGCGTTCAATTCGGAGGCCTAGACATGGCATAGTTACGCCCCGAAGAAATCAGGTAGCAGAATGGACATGGCATAATTCCGCCCCGCGGTCAATTCGGAGGCCTAGGCATGGCATAGTTGCGCCCCGTTGGGCATAGTACACACGAAAGTGATTGTCATAAAATAAATAAATTACTAAAAAATATTATAATGGTAGCTGCATTTTTAAGAACATCTGTCTATTTTACCGCTTCTGAATTCCTCGATCACGTGGTTAAAAAAACTGAGCCTATCGATACAAATAGGCTATCGGTAATCACTGCATAAACAGTAGAAAAACAGTTAATAAAGTACTGCCAACTTCATGGTGTTCATTTTAATAGTAGGCTATCGATAATCACTGCATAAACAGTAGAAAAACAGTCAATTAAGTACTGCCAACTTCATGGTGTTCATTTTAACGGTATCGATAATGAATATTAAATCGAATAAGAAATCAATAAGGTTGGTTGATTACGAGGCTCGAGTTTCCGACCTTTTTCTCTACCTATTTCATCGGGGCGCAACTGTTCCATGCCCATTTTTTCTACCTGATGGGAACGGGGCGCAACTATGCCCACAAAACAGCGACCCTTTTTTATCTGCTGCACTTTACCTGACCTTGGGGCGCAACTATGCCCTGCCCGAAAAAATAGGAAATAGTAGTAAATAGTAATTTATGATAAAAGTTCGTGAAGTGGTAGTATTTTGACAGGAGTGTAGGTTTGAGAAACGATTGTCAAAGTACACCTTCACGAATATGTACCGTACAAAGTTTTTTTTCTTCCATAGCCTCAACTTATTAGTTCACGTACACTATGCTCCCTTCACGCACTGCTAACAGTGCGTGAAATTGCACTTCACGCAATATCGTAGAAAAAACATTGTATAACGCACATTCGTAAAGTTATCTTTTTGCCCCTCACATTACTAAATAGATTAACAACTATTTTCTTCTTCTTTACTATCAGAAACACTAATTGTCGTCACATCATCATCGTCACAATGATTACAGTCATCTTCGTCATCACCATAATCATCACCCGCCTTAGGTATTAGCCAATTAGCATATATCAGTCTCTGTGTGGACCTAATCCTATCTTGAGGCTTAAACGGCAAGCGACAATCCGAATATCTCAATTAAGCCGTAATTTTGATGTATTATCTATATCTGTATATAGCAATTACAGACCTCGAAGGGTCTTGGCGCTAGACTGTGTTTGATGTGGTGTAGACAATCACATTCCCACTGTTTAAATATCGATTTTGAATTATCGAACTTTATTATTATTACCTGTAGTACTGATAATTGAGAAAAAAATACACTGACCTTATTTGATAGACTAATACTAGATGCTACATTCTCTGACCACAAAGTATAATCCCTATCAGCTTACTTAATACAGTAAGGGTGAAACCTAATCATTTTTCCCCTGTTACTAATATACTAGTGGATTATATTGATTTTCTAGATGTCAGGTTGAATTTTCTTTTACCAACCTCGTCTCGAATTTCGACTGCTGACAAATACAACTGGTAGTTATTTTTATAACTGAAGAGTCCGCTGCAAGAATGATGGCTGTCATTTGGAATACATTTTGCAAGAGAAGCAATTGAAAGTTTGGAATGCTTAGCGCTCAAAGCTTAATTGTGATTTTCCGATCATTAATGGACAATGACTATCAGTGTTAATGCCATATAACTCTGTATGTACATTCTATATGTCTTAAGCTATGCATTGACAGTCTTGGTTCATTTTCGACAAGAAAGTGACATCCATCATTCTTGCAGTGGACTCTTCAACTGTTATGTTGGCAGCAATAATTTTGGTCTGTAGTAAAGTAAACTGATGAAATGAAAGTAACTAACAGTAAGCTTGTTAAATTTGAACGTAATTAATAATTAATTAGTAATATCGGTATTAATATCAACACATAATTCAATTGTGTTGCATTGTGATTCCAAATCAATACTATATTCAGGTAAGTGTAATTAAATAAGATATAACTTACAGACCTACTTCGTTTGAAACATGCACGTGACTAATGGACAGAAATATATTTCTTAGTGTGCAGGTTGTAATTAAAATGTCCAAGAGAGGAAATGGCATGTTAACGACATAGGAGTATGTATTTTAAGTAGGATATACATTTTAATGTGTTATTCTGTTTTCGGAATTTGTACTAATCATTTCACGTGATCAAAGAAAATACATTTTTAGGTTAGGTCTCTTGAATCGTGAAGTGTTTAGTGACAGCTGTGAATTTCATGTTGTCAGACAAAATATATTTTAATATTAGATCATACTAATCTACTAATTACTAACATAATGTGCGAAAAATCCAGGGGGGGAAATATAGGCCTAGTCTTTTACAAATTATTGAACCGTTTAGAAAACACCTCCCAGCATAAAGATGAGATGTGGTGATTAAGTAAATAAGCAAAGCATTGTTATATTGTTAATGCTATATTATTATTATTATTATTATTATTATTATTATTATTATTATTATTATTATTATTATTGTTATTATTATTATTATTGTTATTATTATTATTATTATTATTATTATTATTATTATTATTATTATTATTATTATTATTATTATTATTATTATTATTACGGTATTATTGGTGGTGGTGGTGGTTCAGTACATGGTATTGTGATTTTATCCTCTTTGGTGATATTTTGTATTAGTTGGCAACACTGAAGAGACCGTCAAAGTAGCCCTTTAGGAACTACTCTTACGCGATTCTCACTATGTATGTGTTTCTATTCTAACATACACTTCACCAGTCAGTTTGAATGACAGTTGTGTAAATGAGAGTGAAATAGGAAATGCAAACTTGATTGTGTACATGTCCTTCAATTACCCTACTTTCCGTGCTGATTATAATACTATGTATATCATGTACTAATGTTATTTTAATTACATTAGCAATTTACAGAGATTTTATTATAGCCTATAATACTTAATTTTAGTACTTAGAAGGTTTAACTGTACTTCAGTCTAACTGCATACTAAATAATTCATGTAGATGATGGTTATTGCTAGAAGAACTCATATTATTGCATTGCACTGTCAACGAGCGAGTCTGTAGAGGTGAAAATTGCAGCCTCTAAGAAACTGCAATAATGGATATTTATTGAGAATGTAATATAGATTGGAAGAAAGAAATATGATGAGGTAGGAAGGAAAGGAGAAGAGAACAGATAGAAGGGATACGTAGATAAAAGAGGAAAAATAGTGGGAGGAAATCAAATCAAAGACAGACAAAAACTAAAGAAAGGAAAAATAAAGAAAAAGAACAAGCATTATAAAGTTACAAGGATATCACTATAGGGAATATTAGGTTTAGCACACTGCTATATCTGTACCTCATTTACTCAAATTCTCTACCATTCTCTGCCCGGAGAGAAATAAAAAATAGGCTGCAGACGCCAAATTACTCTTCAAGGTACGACCACTCATATAAATTGAGGGAAAGAAGACAGAGGACGGACAATGGAAAGTTTTCTTTTCTCAATCGTACTATCAGGGACTGGAATGCTTTACCTGCAGGCTTACTAAAGGCTTTACCAATAGCCAAAAATATATTTAAAATAGGCTTAAGGACTTTACTAGTAGACGGTAGTATATTATACACACTGTTTAAAGGGTGTAATTGGTGTTTTCTTATTTGGAGTGTTGTATCAGTGAAGAAGTGTGTTGTGTCAGTGAAGTGTGTTGTGTAAGTGAAGTGTGTTTCTGTCAGTGAATTTTTATAGTTTATAGTGGCAGTGCAAAGTATTTGAACAGTGAAATGTTTTTGAAGTGTTAGTGAAATCAGGATAGTATCAGTGAAATGTGTCATAGTTCCATTGCAGTGAGTGAGTTGACAGCGAAATGAGTATAGTGCTGAAAGGTACTTGTGCATGTATGAACATATCAAACTCGTGGGTTTTAGTTCGAACTTTGGGTACAGATACAAATTAGATTTACTTCAAATGTTATTTTAAGTGATCGTGATTCATTTAATTTAGGATACTCCCTGATATTATTATTATTATTATTATTATTATTATTATTATTATTATTATTAATTTTATTATTAGAATTAGAATTAATTATTATTATTAGTATTATTAATGTATTATTAATTGTATTTTTATGCTCGACCATGCCGAAATGTAGTAATTATACACCTGGTAGCAGTCCTTTAATGCATGTAATTAAAGTACACCTACTCATTAAAGTACAGGTTGTTCAGCCAATGACAACTCAGCTTACAGGTGTTCAGCCAATGACAAGTCAGCTTTGTACCGTTATAAAACCGCAAGTATCGATTATTCTCGGATGTGCAATCGAAAGAGAATTAGCGAAAAGTCACGGAGGTTGGAAATCCAATACTTGTCGCAGAAGGTTATGTTCTGTTACTATAATAATTAGCGTTAATTGTAAATAATATTCAAATAAATTCAATTTGTCATCTCGTTTTTCAATGTTGAATTCAATAATCAAGGTTATATCAAGTTTAACGGGATTACATCAAGGTCAATGACATTATTGTTCCTCGGAAAAAATCAATACTTTCGCGTCTGCGCACATCTCACAATTCACGACCTAGAACAAGGTCACTTCCGATCTTGTCAGATACAAATAAAATGTATACATCTGAATAATTTCAAATTAGAAATATGGTCGAGCATAAAAAGTCGTATGAAACTTGCCTATAATGATAATTAAGACGCTCGTATGAATATTATGAAACTCGCTTGCGCTCGTTTCATAAACATCCATACTTGCGTCTTAATTACTATCATTATAGGCTATTATTGTGTTGTACTATTGTACTATTATTGTGTTTAATGTACTATTATTGTGTTCATTATTGTCATTATTGAGTGTAATTAGTTACCATTGCCACCGGATATATACCCTTTTGCAGTGTGAATAAATAAATAAATAAATAAATAAATAAATAAATAAATATATTTATACCAATAATAAATCTGTAGCCGAAATTTTTCTGGTAATTTTCGATTTTCCAAAAATAATTGGTCCTAACATATATAATTAACCACCCTGAAACCGAAAATCGCGTTTTTGAAATTTTTGTTTGTATATCTGTCTGTTTGTCTGTCTGTCTGTCTGTCTGTATGTTTGTTACCTTTTCACGCGATAATGGATGAACGGTTTTCGATGAAAATTGGAATATAAATTATGTTTGTTGTAACTTAGATTTTAGGCTATATGGCATTCAAAATACATTATTTAAAAGGGTGGTTATAAGGGGGCCTGAATTAAATAAATCGAAATATCTCGCTTATTATTGATTTTTGTGAAATATATTACATAAGAAAAGTTTCTTTAAAAATAATTTCTGATAAGTTTTATTCGTTGAAAACTTTTTATAGGACTGATATTTAATGAGATAAATGAGTTTCAAAATTAAAATAACTGCCATCTAAGGCCGTCTATAAGAGGCCTTGGACAGCAACAATAGAAAGCTATGAAAGATAGCATATATGTAATGTAATATAATATAAAATAATTTAAGTTATTTGAAGGGTTCAGAACCATAGTGGGCCAAGCGCCATTTACTGAATACGTAGAAAACAACGGTTAAAATTAAGTTATTACCATAATTCAATGGAAACCTATAACAAATAAAATAAAGTATACGCATTAAATCTAAATGATGTCAATGTTCATTAAACTATGGTTGCATGTAATAAAAATAAAGAAACATGTTAAAGGAATTGTCATTGCACCAATGAGTGGTCTCTGGACCAAAATGATCGCATTTTAATTATCTGGATGCAATTTAAATTAAGTAACATATTAAACGATTTATCCTTCTATCAAACACGAATGTTCCCTGGATCAAATGTCCTATTTTAATTATGTAATTACTTTATATTTATTTTTAAATGTGCAGCGGAGCGCACGGGTACGGCTAGTAAATAAATAAATAAATAAATACATGCATGCATACATAGGCCTACATACGTACATGCATAAATACCTACATACATACATTATTTGTTTTTTACCTAACAGTTAAAAATGTAGCTTTTGTGTCTATTGCAATATTAAAGGAAACTTTAAAATATTATATTTTTTAACTATTGAACTTTATTGTAGCAATGATGTCTGTCTTTACGTTCTTAGTTTTTTTGCTTCATTATTCCTCACTTTGAACTTTACTTTCCCCCTACCTCACTGCTCCACGAGCGTGCATCTTGTCTCGCGAAAGGCACGCGTGCTTCTTGGAAGACAGGAGCTGCTGTTGCTGCTGCTGTAGAGAGGGTTGTTGAGGTCAAATTGCTTGTGCTTCCTATTTGATTAGTTTCATCAGGATCACTTAACCAACCCCGTAATTTCACTCATCACTTCGTTGCGTGCGCTCCCGTTGTGTTGTTACATTCTGAGCAGGTTTGGATAAATCGGAAACAACTTCGCTGCCTACGACGACGCCTCAGTTCCAGCGAGGTTCACCAGGATCCTCTCCACTGTGCGCCAAATCTCATATCTAGTATGTGAGTTCAGTTTTTTCCCCACCTAATTTTGTATCATTCTTTTCATAATGTTACACAGTGTCTACAGGTTATCATTGATTAGTGTAATCCTTTATTGGAGTTTAAAGCAAAAAGGTTGAAAACTTTGAACAGACTTACAGCTTGAACGGTAAATAGTAATCTATACTAATAATAAATCTGTAGCCGAAATTTTTCTGGTAATTTTCGATTTTCCAAAAATAATTGGTCCTAACATATATAATTAAACACCCTGAAACCGAAAGTCGCATTTTTGAAATTTTTGTTTGAATGTCTGTCTGTATGTTTGTTACCTTTTCACGCGATAATGGCTGAACCGATTTATATGAAAATTGGAATATAAATTAAGTTCGTTGTAACTTAGATTTTAGGCTATATGGCATTCAAAATACTTTATTTAAAAGGGGGGTTATAAGGGGGCCTGAATTAAATAAATCGAAATATCTCGCTTATTATTGATTTTTTATGAAAAATGTTACATAACAAAAGTTTCTTCAAAAATGCTTTCCGATAAATTGTATTCTTTACAAAATTTTGATAGGACTGATATTTAATGAGATAAATGAGTTTTAAAATTGAAATAACGCCATCTAAGACGGTGCAATGAATTAAGAACAAAAAAAATGACTTCGTCTATAAGGGGCCTTGGACAACAACAATCGAAACAGGGGCCTTGGACATCAACAATCGAAAGCTATTAAATATTGCCTACAGAGAATGTTTCTGTTTTTGTATGAAGTAATATCAGAAGCTCAATTAACCGATTTGTATAATTAATTATTAATTCACCATTGGAAAGTGTAGTTTCTCTAGATGGACATAATGCTATAATGTTATTACAGTAACTTCTGAGTGAATCGAGGACAGGTAAGATTAAAATAGCTTCTTATGCACAGAAAACTTGATAGGCTATTCTGTACATTCGTTTCCTGTATTTCTTAAAATAATATTTATGTACACATTCATTGTATCAAGCACGAATGTTCCCTGGATCAAACGTCCTATTGTAATTATGTAATTACTCTATATTTATTTCTAACAGGTGCAGCGGAGCGCACGGGTACGGCTAGTTACAAATAAGGAAATGTAAAATATGCTCTTGTATTCTCTCCTTAAAAAAACACTGGCGTTAGCACTCTCACGGATTACATTTGTAATCCACTCTAAAAACATAATTATTACTACACAGAAAAGATTCACAATTTATATACAGTCATTCCATATTTCAGAGCTAAACTGTAACAGGAAGGGACTGAAATTTTCACGTTATCAGCATTGAAAGTGGAGATGTGATGACGTAATAATCAGCAGTGGATTACACACGCGTGAGTACTGGAGGGTTAAATATCAGACGGTTTCATCTCTCAAAATTTTAAATATATAATCAATAAGCTATTTTCTCGAAAGTGAATGCCCCCATTCACATTTCTCTTTATATAGTAACAAACTGTGCACAGAAACTTAATCTGTAACTCAAAAGAGAGAGGTTAAGATGTATGCATTTTAATATATATTCCATGAAGGAGAAACTGGTTTCATAACGTTAGAACACAAAACAGCATTTATTTTTACGTCTCTTTGATTAAGATAGAACATGTGGGATATGAACAGGTGCGATATATTATGTAGGAATATCCACAATTTGTAATTGAGAAATTGCACACGTTGAAGAATCTCAAGTTGAAAAAGTTCCCTCTACTACTAACAAATGACGCTCGAATCCTGAACATTCTGCAAAAACGCATCAAGTACACATGTGGCTAAAGAAAAAGAGGACGATTTTAGTTCTTGCTCAGATTGTTTTTTCTGCATTGTATATTCTTTTTTCATTCCCTTTGTATGTGTTTAAACTCAAACATTTTATTGGATTTTTGTAATAGAGTGTAATGTCTCGTGACCAGAATATTGTACGAAATGGAAATATAAAAATTGGAGATTTTATCCTTCGAAGAGGTGGAAAAATTCAAATATCTTGGAGCAACAGTAACAAATATAAATGACAGTCGGGAGGAAATTAAACACAGAATAAATATGGGAAATGCCTGTTATTATTCTGTTGAGAAGCTCGTATCATCCAGTCTGTTGTCCAAAAATCTGAAAGTTAGAACTTATAAAACAGTTATATTACCGGTTCTTCTGTATGGTTGTGAAACTTGGACTCTCTCTCTGAGAGAGGAACATAGGTTAAGGGTGTTTGAGAATAAGGTGCTTAGGAAAATATTTGGGACTAAGCGGGATGAAGTTACAGGAGAATGGAGAAAGTTACACAACACAGAACTGCACGCATTGTATTCTTTACCTGACATAATTAGGAACATTAAATCCAGACGTTTGAGATGGGCAGGGCATATAGCACGTATGGGCGAATCCAGAAATGCATAGAGAGTGTTTAGTTGGGAGACCGGAGGGACAAAGACCTTTAGGGAGGCCGAGACGTAGGTGGGAGGATAATATTAAAATGGATTTGAGGGAGGTGGGTATGATGATAGAGACTGGATTAATCTTGCACAGGATAGGGACCGCTGGCGGGCTTATGTGAGGGCGGCAATGAACCTTCGGGTTCCTTAAAAGCCATTTGTAAGTAAGTAAGTGTAATGCATCAGTACAGACATTAATATTAAAGGAACAAAAGATACGTCCGTCTACAATGTACGAGTAGATAGCAGAGCGGAAGACCTTCTTTGCTTTTGATACCTCGACATTGGAAGGTAGAGACGTAGGAAGTATCACTCTCCGTCCTTGTACTCCCGGGTAACACTGGGTAATGAATTTTATAGGAATTTGAGTGAATTTCGCATCCTCCCTGAAAGTTACAGTGAAATAAAGAAAAATATTTGAGCCTGGGTTTGAACCCCATCTCCATCTGTAGAACCAAATTCGCTTCTGAAGTTACTGTATGATACAGTATATTTCTCCTCTATTCTTCCCCGCCATTGTTTTTGACAGACCAACTAAATATATTTCGGAGGCAGATCATTCCAAACACGCTACAAAGAACACATTAAAGCAATAACCAGAGGACACAATACATCTACATACGCCGATCACATAACCAATGCTAACCATACATACAATAACATAAATGCGGACATGGAAATCCTACACATACAACCCAAGAACCAAAAACTCAACACACTAGAACAATACGAAATATACAAACACACTAAAACACACCCCGATGAAATTCTCAACACACAGATCAATTTCAGTACACACACACTATTTGACTTCACTCTTCAACATCTTTCACCAATCAAACACATCCACATAACAGGCAGAGAAGTTCGAGATGACGCCGTGATCTAGTAAGCTCTGAGGATGGTGCGTGAAGCACTGAAACAGCTGTAAGCCGCACAAATCTTACATAATTAACACGAGTACTAATAAGTCCACTAGTTAATCAATTAATTACAAGCATTTTCGTTTACTAGCTTCTACGGACTTGATAGCTATGCACTATGTAGCTTTGGATTGTAACTTCTGACCGACAATTTAGTCAGCAATCTAGACCACTTCAGTTGTAAATGTAGCTTTGAGACACGGCCTAAATATAGCGGTTACTTTAGTAAATTTCTCCTCTCGTCTCTTCTTTTCAAACAGACTGTACAATAAAATAGTTCGTCTGGATATAATAAATAATAATAGTAAACCAACGAGAAAAAAATACATGGTCAGGTTCACGAATGAACTTTTGACCCGTGCATCGGCCGAGCCACGCTTCCAGCCGCTCGCTTCGCGATCTTCATCTTTGTCTTCCATTCCTAACCCCTCCACTCCCTTATCCTCTCCACAGCCGACATTCCTTAATAATGAGCACTCACACCCCCTACTACAAACTAGAAACAGCAACAAGAGCAACAAGAATATGTATAGCCGTCCCTGAGGCACAAAACAAAAAGAAGGGACAAAATAATTTATTCGTTCATGGTCCGCTTCATTTTGTAGTTTGCTTTTGCCGCGTTTCATTTTGCTTCTGTTACTAGTTCTCCATTCTGCTACTAGGTAGCGATAGCGACTGGAATAACTATTGCTGCGCCACCGTACAAACGGTGGCAGATTTAGTAAACTACGTGCTCCAAGAGGAATCTTGACATGTAGCGCCGGTGCTCTGGTAGTGGTAGTTAGGTGCACTTATGAATCTTGGTTTGTTCATTCTCTCAATAGGTAGAGCTGTACGTTTGATACCTGTTTCGAATTGCGGAAGCTGGGTCCATGTGACTTGAGACTTGTAATGAATTGTGTCTTTATTGACAACACCAAATAAATAAATTACAGAAAGTGGGTCCATTTGACCTGAGACTTGTAATGAATTGTGTCTTTATTGACAACACCAAATAAATAAGTAAATAAATAAATAAATAAATAAATAAATAAATAAATTACAGAAGATGGTTCCATGTGACATGGAACAGAAGATGGGTCCATGTGACCTGTAACTTGTAAAGACATGTGTCTTTATTGACACCACCAAATAAATAAATAAATAAATAAAATAAATAAATAAATAAATAAATAAATAAATAAATTACAGAAGGTGGGTCCATGTGACCTGAAACTTGTAACGGCATGTGTCTTTATTGACACCACCAAATAAATAAATAAACTACAGAAGGTGGGTCCATGTGACCTGAGACTTGTAATGGCATGGTCTTTATTGACACCACCAAATAAATAAATAAATTACAGAAGGTGGGTTCTTGTGACCTGAGACTTGTAATGGCATTTGTCTTTATTGACACTACCAAATAAATAAATAAATTACAGAAGGTGGGTTCTTGTGACCTGAGACTTGTAATGGCATGTGTCTTTATTGACACCAGAAAATAAATAAATAAATTACAGAAGGTGGGTCCATGTGACCTGAGACTTGTAATGGCATGTGTCTTTATTGACACCAGAAAATAAATAAATAAATTACAGAAGGTGGGTCCATCTGACCTGAGACTTGTAATGGCATGTGTCTTTATTGACACCAGAAAATAAATAAATAAATTACAGAAGGTGGGTCCATGTGACCTTAGACTTGTAATGGCATGTGCCTTTATTGACACCACTAAATAAATAAATAAATAAATTACAGAAGGTGGGTGCATGTGACCTGAAACTTGTAATGGCATGTGTCTTTATTGACACCACCAAATAAGTAAATAAATAAATAAATCTATACTAATAATAAATCTGTAGCCGAAATTTTTCTGGTAATTTTCGATTTTCCTAAAATAATTGGTCCTAACATATATAATTAACCACCCTAAAACCGAAAATCGCTTTTTTGAAATTTTTGTTTGTATGTCTGTCAGTCTGTCTGTCTGTCTGTCTGTATGTATGTTTGTTACCTTTTCACGCGATAATGGCTGAACGGATTTCGATGAAAATTGGAATATAAATTAAGTTCGTTGTAACTTAGATTTTAGGCTATATGGCATTCAAAATACATTATTTAAAAGGGGGGTTATAAGGGGACCTGAATTAAATAAATCGAAATATATCGCTTATTATTGATTTTTGTGAAAAATGTTACATAACAAAAGTTTCTTTAGACATAATTGGCGATAAGTTTTAATCCCTGAAAAATTTTGATAGGACTGATATTTAATGAGATAAATGAGTTTTAAAATTAAAATAACTGCCATCTAAGGCCGTGTAATGAATTAAAAAACAAATACTTCGTCTATAAGGGGCCTTGGACAGCAACAATCGAAAGCTATGAAAGATAGCCTACAGAGAATGTTTCTGTGTTTGTATGAAGTAATATCGGAAGCTAAATTAACCGATTTCTATAATTAATTATTATTTCACCATTGGAAAGTGTAGTTTCTCTAGATGGACATAATGCTATAATGTTATTACAGTAACTTCTGAAATAATATAATATAATATAATATAATAATTTAAGTTATTTGAAGGGTTCACAACCATAGTGGGCCAAGCGCCATTTACCTGAATACGTAGAAAACAAGGGTTAAAATTAAGTTATTGCCATAATTCAATGGAAACCTCTAACAAGTAAAATAAAATATACAGATTAAATCTAAATGATGTCAAACTTCATTAAGCTATGGTTACATGTAATAAAAATTAAGAAACATGTTAAAGGAATTGTCATTGCACCAAATGAGTGTCTCTGGACCAAAATGATCGCATTTTAATTATTTGAATGCAATTTAAATTAGGTAACATATTAAACGATTTATTCTTCTATCAAACACGAATGTTCCCTGGATCAAACGTCCTATTTTAATTATGTAATTACTTTATATTTATTTCTAACGGGTGCAGCGGAGCGCACCGGTACGGCTAGTAAATAAATAAATAAATAAATAAATTACAGAAGGTGGATCCATGTGACCTGAGACTTGTAATGGCATGTGTTTTTATTGACACCACCAAATAAATAAATAAAATACAGAAGATGTGTCCATGTGACCTGGAACTTGTAACGACATGTGTCTTTATTGACACCATTAAATAAATAAATAAATAAATAAATAAATAAATAAATTACAGAAGGTAGGTCCATGTGACCTGAAACTTGTAACGGCATATGTCTTTATTGACACCAGCTAATAAATAAATAAATTACGGAAGGTGCGTCCATGTGACCTGAGACTTGGCGAAGGTCCCCTGACATATCTTCATTGAACAGTCAGCTAACAGACGTGGAATCATCACAAGTTTCGTCACCTATGGACCGTATAATGGAGTTAGACCACGTGTGATTAGTGCCTATTCATCTGTTGAAAAAAGTGCACTGACCCCCTTGGGAAAAATCGGGCAAGTTCATGATTTCATAAATGCATACATACGTACGTAGCCTACATACATACATACATATATACATACATACATACATACCATTACATTACATACCATTATATTACATTACATACCATTATATTACATTACATTACATACCATTACATTACATTACTTTACTTTACGTACAATTTCAGTTATTAATTTCGAATTTCTCAAAGTTCAAACAGATCAGATAAAAGTGGATATTCATTCATTCATAGTATTCTGCTTAAGTCCAGATTTTCACTGAAAACCCAGCTTTCTCCAGTCTTTCCTATTTTCTGCCTTCCTCTTTGTCTCCTCATATGATTCATATATCTTAATGCCGTCTATCATCTGATGTCTTCTTCTGCCCCAAACTCTTCTCCCGTTCACCATTCCTTCCAATACGTCCTTCAACAGGCAGTTTCTTATTAGCCAGTGACCCAACTAATTCGTTTTTCTCTTCCTGGTCAGTTTCAGCATCATTCTTTCTTCATCCAATCTTCCGACAAAGCTTCATTTCTTATTGTGTCTGTCCACTTCACACGTTTCATTCTTCTCCAAATCTTGCCTCTTATTGCTAAGAGAATTAGACTTTCTAAAAACAAAAACCTTTTATTAGCCAATTAGTGAGTTGAGGATTGAAGCAAGATAGCAATATTCGCAGTTTCATTATAAACTACTTGTTAGTATAGTCTAGTATTCATCTTAGTTTAAATGCGAATGTTGTAAATAGAACAGTATTATAAATCATTAGGCCTATAGTACATAGTTGTGTAGCTGTTTTATGCAAGCTTGTGAGAAATTAATTGGTAGGTCTATACATTTGTAAGCTGCATAATTTATTAAATAAATTTAAGCAAAATATCTTCCACTTGGAATTGTGAAGAATAACTTACTTGTGGAATCTAGAAAACAAAAATTCGTCTTATTTGGATGGATATGAAATTTGTTAATATCTATTGTATTGTATTAATGAAAATTATTGAATTTGTTGGATTGTTACCGTCTTTTGTTTCTTTCATTGCCTCAGACTTACAAACGAAAAACATCGGCACTAATATTACTTTTCTGTCTCTATTCATTCAAAAAATAAAATCCTCTGAAACCCCGCCAGACTCTTGGGATACAGTCAGTGGCGGTTCCTCGGGGGAGGGAAGGGAGGAACGTCCTCCTCACATTTTTCTTCTTTTGAAAGTAAATACCAAATAAAATATGTGCCTTGAAATTCAAGGAAGATTCGATAATTTTTAAGTTCACAGCTATAAGAAAACCTGGGTTGATCGAGTTTTAAACGATGCGCGCTCATGTGCTGTAGAAAACAACTGTGAGAAAGATGCGAGATTGTCTGTGTAGAGGAAAGGCACTCCATTCCTCCTCTACTGCAGTTAACACACATAGACAACAGCGCACTAGCGGCCAGAGAAAGAAGCAGAGTTTTAAGGCGAGTAAATGAACGGAGAGGGAGGAGATCCTCCTCTGAATCAGCGCATGGGCGGGAAATAGAAACCGACTGGTCGTGCAGCAAGCTCGCTACCGCTGCCATCTAACGATGCTGCATTCAACCAGACTATAACACATCTAGGAGGAGACACAATAAAAACAGTTTTAACACAACGCTATGAAAGACACCATATATATATATTTTTTAATTATAAATCAAAAATATTATTCATTGCACTTTATATTATAAGCTACTATTCATGGTTTGAAACTTTCGTGGATATTTGAAAGTTAAAGTCGGGTTTATGTAAAACAAAGAGGAAGTAGTTCTACGTAGTTGGCTCCTGAAATCCACTTCTATTCATTGTTTACTAGACAGGGCAACAGCCAAGTTGTCAGTTTTGTACAAATATATTTGAAACTGAAAGTAGGTACTCCAAACTACATCATTTTTAACGTAACAAATTAATCGGCCACCGGGAGCTTTGAACAATAATGATAGTATGACTTGACAAGAACTGACATTCTTCAAAAGCATGTGATACTGAACTTGTAAAATGTACATTTGGCAACACAGACCACGTGGGTGGATGCGGTGTTCTCGCTTTCCTCAGATCATTTCCCATTCCCATTTCCTTAAAACGGTTCCAGTTACGAGTTAGTAGCTAGTCTCATCCAACACGTGTGATGCTGTAGTTTGCGCGAAAAATGCTACGAGGTTGTGAATTTCCTTGTAATTGTTAATTTGCGCGATTATTCAACAACGAATGGAAGTGAAAGCATAATATATTTTGGACAATTTAGGAAACTCAGTTTACAAGAACAGATTATTTCTATACAGAAGGGAAGGCCAGCCCCAACACTACCTTGTCTTACATGTATGCATGTTTCATTCAAGAAGGTGTCATTTCGTGCTGTTAACTTCTTTCCTCCTCTTAAGAAATATACAGGAGCCGCCACTGGATACAGTGTAGTACTCGTAATTGTGCAGAAACAGTCATTCAAAGTAGTGCTGTTCATCGGAATAGCTACTACCGCGGAGGAATCGGAGATTACGAATAAAGCTCTCCACCGGTGATCTCCGGTACTACCGTAGGTGGAACAGGGGACATACGGAGGGATGCGGTGGGTCGGAGCGAAGCGACAGTTAGCTCAAGGACGACCGGCGCGTACGGACTGACGGTAGTTGTGAGTGGAATAAAATGGCACCAAATCGGATATCGGTCGCATGGCAATTCTTTAATTTAGTTGAAGGTAAGAATAAAGTCGTACGCTGTAAACTTTGTGGGAGAATTTACTCTAAGGGTGGTGGAACTTCGAATTTTTTAGACCATTTGAAGCGATCGCACAGTCGCGAACTTGATGAAAGCGCCGACAAAAACCATTGAATCAGGAATTTGCAAAAGGGATCAAGTCCATATTTTTGCAAATTGAGCTTATACCTTTTCCTGGCTCACCATACACTCTTCTTGGATTTCAGCTTTAAAAGTAACCAAGTTCTATAGAATGTACACATTTAAATTGTGTATCGACATGTTTGGACTGTTATACATCCAGATCCATACAAAAAGGTTTTGTGTTGTTTTCTTAAAATTTACTTTTTCGGACTTGGTCCCTTTTGCAAATTCCTGATTCAATTACGCAAAGCATTTGATACGATTTCTATTTAAATTTTTTTAGTACTATTGTCCCCAAAGGCCCACAGTATAGAAACAAATCTTGAAATTTCTCTAAAACGTAACTTTCGAGGAAATAAAAAATATATGAAATATTTAAAAGACAACTTGAGTTATAGTTTTCTGTTTAGATTAAAATATTGAGTTTCTGAATTAAACTAAAGAAACATGTGGTAATAATATAATTACAATTATTCTTAAGTTAATATCCGCTTATATTTTTATTACAGAAAAGAGTGGCGCGTTTCAGAAGAGGCAGTTAAAATGCTGACACCCTTTAACACAATGATCACAATCCTGTCCGGTGAAGAATATGAATAAATCATTTTGAACCCACTGATACCAAACGTTTCTTTTGTTCCATTCTTAAACTCCCATAATATTTTTACGTTGAACTAAACCGATTAGAATAATAATTGACAGAAACTGTTTGCGAATAAACGAGTGTTCCCAGGAGAACTGCAGTATAAATGTTCACATTAGCTACTGAAAAGCTTTACTTCTGCGTTAGTTTTGCAATTAGATTTAATGTTATTAATTTGATCAATGACATAAAACTAATACGGCTTTCCACATATACTATGAATTAATGTATATATATATACCCGGCTCCGGAACAATTTTTCCCTCGAAATTATTCAAATCAACTTTACAGGGAGTTATACCTGAAATCTTGATTTGCATAATACACGTCACTGTTCGTTAACAGAAAACCACAATTTAAGTCACACAGAGTTACTGTGCACTCGAAGTTGGTTGCTTGACGGTTGTCAGCCCACTTTGAGGTCTGTGGATATAGAGGGAAAAATTGGATCGGTGTCGGTTAGAGTTCCCGGGTAGCTCAGTGGTAGAGCGTTGGTACGTTAAACCAAAGGTCTCTGGTTCGATACCCGGCTCCGGAACAATTTTTCCCTCGAAATTATTCAAATCAACTTTACAGGGAGTTATACCTGAAATCTTGATTTGCATAATACACGTCACTGTTCGTTAACAGAAAACCACAATTTAAGTCACACAGAGTTAGTGTGCACTCGAAGTTGGTTGCTAGACGGTTGTCAGCCCACTTTGAGGTCTGTGGATATAGAGGGAAAAATTGGATCGGTGTCGGTTAGAGTTCCCGGGTAGCTCAGTGGTAGAGCGTTGGTACGTTAAACCAAAGGTCCCGGGTTCGATACCCGGCCCCGGAACAATTTTTCCCTCGAAATTATTCAAATCAATACCTGAAATCTTGATTTGCATATATATATCTGTCAGCTAACGCAGCACTTCGAGCAAAACAAGAAAAAGAGCCAAAGAAAGAGAGAGAGATAAACATAAAAGTGAGAATAAACAAAACAAATTACAACTTATTTTAAAAGATACGCGGACGTCAGCGGAAAGTGTATGTCTGCGCCACGGCACATATACAACCTGCGCTGCATCAATCGGAGGTAACCGGGGGACTCCGAATGAAAGCGCGCAAACAACCGCTCCGGAGAAAACCTAATTCAAAGACACGTGAGAATCGACGAAGGGGATGAGAGTCTCAGTGATCGTGGTAGTTACCCTAGCTGCACTCCCCGTTCACGAGCTACCGTCTTACTTAATATCTAGCATTCTCACTTATAATCTTCAATAGCCTATACTGTACTAGTAGCGACATCAACTGAATCGGTCATTGCAGAAAGGGGATAAGTCATGAAAAACGCGAAAATGAGTTAAGAGTGCCATTGCTTTCTCCAGGCCTAGACACACATTTCCATACAGAAATGGGACAAATTTGCTCATTCTCAACGCACAGCAGAGTACCATAAGCAGCGTAGTCATTGCAGAAAGGGACAAGTCAGCGACTTACCTTCTTCCTGCACTGACTGACGACGTGACGCAATTGAGTTTCGCGAATCTATTAAGGGAACCAGGTAGTGATTAGAGGTCAAAAATTCGATTTTTTTATTTTGTGTTAAAAAAGAGTACAAAACTTCCTCTTTAAAATAATATAAATTTGTGGGGGGTATTTCTTCAGATATGCCCTTTAAATGATCTCTTTAAATTTGGCGGTGCATCTAATTCATACTTCATTCCTTTTTAAATGCATTTTTCCATAAGTTGACATTTTTCAAACAAGTGCATTTTTCTCTGAAACTACTGAATCAATTTACATGAAATTTTTACAGTTTTTTTCTGCAGGCTGTGTTCTACACAGTAGACCTACGGGTTTAAGAATATGACACACATAACACGAGAAAAAAATATATACGCATTGAAAAAAATTGCAAAAATTGTTAAACAAAGTTCAATATTTTTTCTGTTTCACTAGGGGTGAAGTATTTAACTAAAATTTGCTTTATAATTTACAATATACATTACTTGATAACTTAACCAAATACAAAGTATATTAGTCAAGATTGCAGCAAGTAATGTGCACCTGAAGAATGAGGTACACTTAGCAAAGTGGAAAAAGAGGTTATCGGTTAGGGCCTTTATTTTGCACTCGAATACGGAACTATTTAGTTGTCTTTTATACCACTGAATTCAGAATGATTGTATAGGCATGGAAATTTTTATTCCACTCTGAGCACTAAAACCCTAGAAATATTGAACTAAACTTTTGTATCGGACTGTTTCAATCGCATAGGCATCACTACCCACTCCCCTTAAGTTACGCGCCCATGAGCTGATAAGGAAAGTGACAGATAAGCTAGAAGTAGTAAGTGACCCAGGGGAAGAAAACAGTGTTATTAGTGGTAACGTAAACGCAATGAAATTAACTACCGCAGAAATGTAAACAAGAAAAATAAACTGAAGGCACTGAAACGTCAATTCCATTGCGAAGTCTGTAGCAGCCGGTACGACAGGAGAACAATATGGGTAATAAACTACTCATTGTTTGTTCAGACGCAACTTTGTGTCATCAATTTTCAATATTCACAATTTCAAAACCATACGGCGCATTTCTATTCCTATCATGAAGGTATAGGCCACAAATCTTCAAATGAAGTGTGTTCCTTCTGAACTACATTGAAAATAATGTCCCTTCTTCAGTCAAGGAATTGTACCTTTTCTCTGATAACTGTGGAGGGAAAAATAAAAATCATACCTTAATTCGATTGTTGCTTGCACTGACCTAATTGGGGAGATTTAACAAAATCATTCATTATTTTCCACAACGAGGCCATTCATTTCTTCCCTGTGACCGCAACTTTGGTGTAGTGAAGCGCTAACTAAGGAAAACAGACAGGGTATATGTGCCAGACCAATACCTTGTTCCACCAGGCAAACATAAACAACAGATTTTCTGTAGAATCAGTTACTACTGATGATATTTTGAATTTTAAATACTAGTCGCCAGAGTATTACAAGAAAACCACCTACTCATTAGACACACTGAGGAAAAAAGGGAAAGATAATATGTTTTCTTCAGCACAATTCAGTGAATTTGTTTACTCTAAAGATGATCCAGGATGTGTGACTGCCAGTTTGTTGATTGGTAGTGAAATAAGGAAACACAGATTCTGTATGAAAAAAACAGGTTCTGGACGCATAGTAATGCCTACACAAAACCATACAATGGGAAAATTCCCATTAATAGAAAAAAAAACTTGGAGACGTATCGAAAGTTAGACAATACATTACATTGGAACACACTTTCTTTTACGAAGAGATCCTGAACTGGCCACATTGTGACAAGGAATCTACAAAAATGATGTGGCTTGCAACGTCTAACAATACACTCTATAACAATTGAAACAAATGATTTTGTGTAGTACTTTAGTGTATTTTTATTGTGCTCTCCTATATGTAGTTTTTAAGTATTATTTTAAAAGTAGAGTTTTGATTTAAAACTGTGATATAAAATCACATATTGGTACATTTCTGTAGTAGGAATAATGATTAAAATGCAAAAATAATTATGTAAATGGTGACAGTAATGTAGTAATTACATACAAAAACATCGTTATCATTGTAATTATTAACATTAATTTGTTTTCAAATATTACATTAGCCCAAAATTGTAAATTATATATATTTTTCTTTTATATTTAGCAATTCCTTGCAGAAAGGGGATAAGTCATGGTTCGATTAAACAACTTTAAACAAAAGTATTTGAGATGTCAGATGTCTAACATGATGTATTATACTTCACTATTCATAAACAAAGTAAGAAAAAATATTTGTAATGATTACTCCAGTATTGGAAGAAGAAAACAGTTTTTATTGATTATCTCAAAAGTAAGATTTTATGACTTATCCCCTTTCTGCAATGACCGATTCAATTTACTGTAATCGGCAGTGAAATACTGGTCGCCATGTAGATTGACAGATTTACTTGGCGTTCTCATTGCAGAAATATGAGACCCAAAGATTTCACTTCGGAGAGGGAATGGATAGAAATCTTTCACGCTGTTACACACAAACATGCGGTATTTAAGATTGTCTTCGATTCGCTAGATTATTCCACCTGTCCGAACAAAATCTTTGAATCTGTCACGTACTGCATGGTTTTGATTATATGTTTGACTCCAATTGCCGTTTCACACAAAATAATATGCGGCCGTTTGTAACTCTTCACTGATATGCTAGAATGCCTATAGTTCTGTTATACGAGATGGAAGAATATTTTCAACCCATGTATAATGTGACGTAAATTTATATTCTGTTCTTATTAGGTTAAAATATTTTCTCTGAATTAAAAATAAAATTTAATCTACTTTTACACTAATAACAGTGATAACCATATTTTTGTGTCTAAACTGTTGGCGTGTTCGAGGATGAAAGAAAGAAACTAACTTTAATCTCCTTTCTGATGCGGTATGATGTAGAAAATGTGATACAATATTACTAGTGGCTTGTGCACCAAATGCTGCTGCAAACTAAGTTCGTTAGACGTTCAAATAAAAATTTTTCAGATTTATTTTCAATGAAGAATACTTGTCTTTTTAGTAGTTATTTGCTTCCATAATAATGAAACATACTCCCTCTGAATGGATTTTTTTAGGCCAAATACTTTCTCTTGAACCTATTTAACTTCAGTTTTTGAGTTTCAACGCAAAAACGCAAGTATCAATGTCAGGACGATAGCAGTAGCTATTTCAGGTCATTGTGGATTGTAGGCGAAAATTAAAAAAAATGTCAGGTTTCATAAGCTTTCAAACAATAGCATTTTCGTATAGCTGCTGCACGTAGAACTTGAAATGTAGAGGGTAAAATCATTTTATCCTACTAAGAGATCTTGCTGAAATGATCTGGAGACTACAAAATTTTCTAGGCCTCTTATTTTATCAGTAAGTAATACTTTTTTATCTTTCCTTAGGAACTGTAATTTTTGCGCTCTGTCGAGCCAATACTGAAGACAATGACACATATCAATATCTACACTACACCGCCATTAAGTATATGAAAAAGACCCAACCCCACTGGGCTAATAAGTATAAAAATGTTTGATTTTTAATAACAATATTATTATCTTACTTAAGTTTTGTAGTTATATATAGCAGCCACTCAGTAAATTATAGAAATGAAGATCTAAATTAAGATATTCTCTACATTTACTTACATAACCTCAAAACGTTTCACTTTCATGTCATCAATATAGCATCAATATTACGTATGTACAATTAATGAAAAATAGATGCATCATGATATTAACTATAATAATATTTAATTTCTAATGGTAATAATGTCATCAAACCACCTCAAGTTTCGTAGATTTGAATATCCAATACACAGCAGTACTCAGAAAATTGCTATACACTGCAGAATCAGTTTTTAATAACAAATTGAATTGAGCTCTAAATATGTCGGCAATCCTGCAGGTCATGGCCTTCGTGTAATAGCCTAGTGTTTATTGTAGTTTGTGTTTTGTTCTGAAATTCAATCAAGTCGGCCGTGATTCGATAAAATTAGTTCTCAAAACTGACAACAGATGGATTTTGGAAAATAGGGAAATTATGTAGGAAAATTGACATTTCACTGAAAACTACTACTTTTCCGAAAAACTTCGGGTTCCAAGCTTCAAAATGAGGGGCCATTTATTAAAATCCGTTCAGCCGTTTTCCCGTAATTTCCATTACCAGTTCAAATTATATATATAATAGATGTGAAATGATGTGACATTATTATGATATGATACGCTTTAAATAAAGGTAATGCAGTGTACTCAGCAGTATTTAATAAATGTTTCAATAAATAGCCAAACATTGTTAGTAAAAACTTAAAGGATATTTACAGAGTTGTAATTGAATCGAATATAGGCCTACTTTATATGGTATGCGCTAAAACAGACAGTAGGCTTACTGACTTTATCGCTCATCTGCTGTCCACGTTTCCATAGAAACGAAGTATATTTTATGCTCGACCATGCCGAAATGTAGTAATTATACACCTGGTAGCAGCCCTTTAATGGACCTCATTAAAGTACACCTATTCATTAAAGTTCAGGTGTTCCACCAATCAGAAAACATCATTGTAGCAATATGAAAGCGCAAGTATCTATTATTCTCGGATATGCAATCGAAAGACAACTAGCGAAACGTCACGAGGCTGGAAATCCAATACTGTCCAGAAGGTTATGTTCTGTTACTATAATAATTAGCGTTAATTGTAAATAATATTCAAATAAATTCAATTTATCATCTCGTTTTTCAATGTCTAAATCAATTTCAACGTTATATCAAGATTACTGTTCATTTTACTCTCTAGATTATATCAAGGTCAATGACATTTCTTTCTCAGAAAAAATCAATACTTTCGCGTCTGCGCACATCTCATAATTTACGAGATATTTCACAAGGTCAGTTCCGCTCCCCAGTCAGATAAGAATAACATGAATACTTATGAATAATTTCAAGTTAGAAATATGGTCGAGCATAAAAAGTCGTATGAAACTTGCCTATAATGGTAATTAAGACGCTCGTGTGAAAATTATGAATCTCGATTGCGTTCGTTTCATAAACATACTCGCGTCTTAATTACTACCATTATAGGCTCGTTGCATAATGTATATTATTAAATAATATCATATTATTTTATAAGTAGAGACCGGATTTTAAAGGGAAACTTTTTCAGCAAAAAAGGACAAAAAAGGGAAGGTTATAGCCAAAAAAGGACTTGAAAAAGGACTATATTATGCCCCGAAACACACTTCAGCACACACAATCTTGCACTTATCTCTTCACAACATAAGGAAAGTGTTGCATTTGATATAGTCAAAAAAAGGACTTCAAAAAGGACTATATTACTCCCTCAAAAGGGTGCTATTTTAATTGAAAACACACCAGTACATTCATGGATACATACACCATACACAAGCTTATATTTATCGCTTCATAACATAAGGAAAGTGTTGTATTTGATCACATTCAACATTTCAATATGATTCTTCTTCTTTGAATGCAGAATGTTTTTGTAAACAGAAAATGACTACTCAACATCAACTGAGACCAGAGGTGATTTTTTTTATCCTGAACCCTAAATGAGCACACTTTATTAGTTTTTCAATGTCTGGAATCAGAAGAAGAACGATATTTATTTTCGCTTGCTCAGGAAGCTATAAGCCTATCGGAAAAAAAATATAGGAAAATTATCTAAATGTTTGCGATATTCTGTCAAAAAAGGACCAAAATAAGAGATGTTTTTAAAAAGGGGGAAGAAAGGGAATATGGACTAAAAAAGAGAAAAAAAGGGAAGTAAAAACCACATAATTTTGTCGGTGGAAGATAGTTTGAACATCGTAATTAGTTATTTCATGCTTCGTGTTGAAATAAAAAAAAAAGGATTCCCTTTAAAATCCGTTTCCTTTTTATAATATTATATTATATTACACAACACTACACTATCAGCGTATTCCGAATCTCACCGGTCCGGTGGCATCAATGACGTCACGTTGCAGCGAAATAAGGAGCAAAACTGGTGGAAGGATCGATGGCTGTCATGGCGACTGTATAAGTAGTTGTCTGTGCTACGCTAGCAAAATTTTGCGAAATTTCCGTACTGCCATCTCGTTCAAAGAAAAGAGATCATAAACAACTTATTTCTTGAACCGGTAGTAATAACTGGTCCGTTGACATGTTCGCTCATAAGCCATTAACATACTTTTTTTACGTTGTGCTCATTACAAATAATACAGCAGAACACACCGCCATGACACAACAGTGCACGATGTCATTCGTCTGCTAATTCCCGCCCTATACAAGAACCAATCAGATTCACTGATGGCGGCTGATGGAAACTGCCACCACCTCTGCAAGCTGATGGCACCGGTGTGACATCGGTGGAGCATCAATGACGTCATCGGTGGAATTCGGAACACCGTGATGCCATCGGATTGCTCACCGGTGAGATTCGGAATACGTTCTATACTACACTGCATTATACTATATTATATTTAGGCCATCATATATATCATATCATATCATATCATATGAGGAGGTCAGAAGGAAAAGGGTAAAAGCGCACTTTTGTTACTTTTGAGAACATGTGATTGAAAATGTTTAATCTTTCGTAAATTTCGTGAAGTTTAATTTAAAATGTTGATGTGTGATGTCTTTAAAGATATAACCCTTTGACACTAAAACTTGTAATGCTTTAGCTTAACTTGGATGCACTTAAATGGCTTTTTAGAAATGTCACTTGTACACCTTTGCTTCTCACACTCTCGTATCATATCATAAAATTTCATATCGTATCATATATCATTTTCATATCATATCACATATAATTTCATATCTATCATGTCGTGTGGCATGGTATTCATCCATTATGTGATTGATATAAGAAACCAGTTTCTCATAACTTGTACTAATTTGAAGACTTCTAACGTGGCATGTTACTGCCTTGAAAAAATTCGCCAACTCGCTGATGTTTTATTCACTATAACTAAGAGGAATTAATTACCCTAAAGCAGAGAAATGGCGAACATTTATTCGGGATTAGTGACATGCGATACAACTGAGTTATAAATCGTGTGGTATTACATCCCAGGTGTAAGAACAGGAAGCCTTGCAGTATTATGCCGCTAATCCGGTAATTTGTCATTGTATTCAGGCATGGTAAGCTTGCATCCTGGACCTACATCAATTTTGACTTGGAACTAGATTTTTTTTGTTCGTTATTTAACGACGCTTTATTAACTAATCTGTTATTTAGCTATGTATGTATGTATGCATTTATTCACACTGCAAATGGGTATATATCCGGTGGCAGTGGTAACTAATTACACTCAATAATGACAATTAATAATAAACACAACTAATAAAAACAATAATTAATAATAATAGTAGTAGTAGTAGCAATAATAATAATATTAATAATAATAATAATAATAATAGCAATAATAGTAATAATAATAATAATAATAATAATAAAATAAGAATAATAACAAGGAGCATCCTAAATTAAATGAACCATGGTCACTTAAAATAACATTTAAAGTAAACATAATTTGTATCTTAACCCTAAGTTCGAACTAAGACGCACAAGTGTGACAGGTTCATACCTACACAAGTACCTTTCGGCACTACACTTATTTCGCTGTCAACTCACTCACTGCACTGATTCTACCTGATTTCACTAACACTTCTAACCTTTTCACTGTTCAAATACTTTGCACAGCCACTTCACTGAAACCAACACACTTCACTTACACAATAGACTTCACTGACACTACACACTTCACTGACACAACACACTTATTCACAGATAGAACATTTCAAATAAGATATCAATCACACCCTTTAAATAGTTACTACCATCTATTAGTAAAGTCCTTAAGCCTATTTTTAAATACATTTTTGGTTATTGGTAAAGCCTTTAGTAAGTCTGCAGGTAAAGCATTCCAGTCCCTGATAGTACGATTGAGAAAAGAAAACTTTCCAGTTTGGGATTGGTGATAGCGAGATGGTATTTGGCGAGAGAGACCGAGGATTCGCCTTAAATTAACTGAAATTTGCCTTACGCTTGGGGAAAACCTGGGAAAACCAAACCAGGTAATCAGTCCAAGCGGGAATCGAACCCACTTCCGAGAGCAACTCCGGATCGGCAGGCAAGCGCCTCATCGACCGAGCTACTCCGCGCAGTGTACAAAAAACGCAAATCTAGCTGGACAAAATTAATAATTTCTCTGCACATTCTAACGGATTGCTATGAAAATTTGTTCAGACCTTATAGATAGCAAATATTTTTGCGTACAAACTCTGATAACGTTTGTGTAACAGGAACTACCCTTTTCAAGGGGGTGGCATTAAACAAAATTAATAACTTCTCTAACAGATTTTATCAAACTTCGTACAGAAGTTACAGGTAGCATATTTTTTTGTGTACAAACTGATCACATCTGTAAGCTACCTGTAGGCCTAATTGCTGTACAAAGTTTAATACAAATGTATTACAATGAAACCTCTCCTTACGGACACCCCCAAGATACGGACACTCCTCATATACGGACAGATTTTTATGTCCCAACTGAAATAATATAGAAATAATAATAAATTTAACTCTCGTTTACGCACACTCTCAGACACGGACACGGACAGATGTTTCACAGTCCTAAAGCTTGCTTTACCTCCTGACTGCGGACAGAACTTGAATTTCAAGACTTAATGTTTTACAAAAATGGAAAATTTAGTACAGAAATTCCTCAGCATGAAAGAAGACAATAAGGGTCTCGTAGGCTACCACTATCCCAGCCGGCTACCCCTTGATAGCTGGAAGCGGGTGGATAAACAAAGTCATTAAATTTAACCTGTCTGATGAGTCCAAGGTTTCCGCGATCGTGAAATTGTATTCGACACATGATAGGGTTAGTAGGATTATTCTTTTCACTTCAATCAGTTCTGTTTCGAGAGACATGACACCTCAACGTAAAGGTTAAGTTGAAAACTGTAAATTACACTACTGCATAACTGTAGACCTAGAATAAAATTGCATGGCACAGTAGGGGAGACTGTTGTACCTTTAAACACTTTTCACATTTTATTTTTTTTTTTTAATTTTGGGAAATGAAATTTTTTAAATGAAAAAATGCTTGAAATAATTATTGAAGATTCCTTTACAACTTCCTGTATGCATTTTCCTGCTTTACAGATCTATTAAGGATGGAAAAAATAAAATGAAGAGATATGTAATGTGTTCAAAGGTACAACAGGATCATGTACCTTGGAACATACCCTCTTGTAAGTTGAAACACATGGAATATAGGTGGGAATATAGCTGTAAAAACTGACAATCATATTTAAAATGTATTTGCCATCATAAACCAGGGCAGGCTTCTCTGATTGAGATTTTATTTCCTGCAGAAGCAATAACTGCTTCAACAGTTTTCTTCAAGGCATCCGGATCAATTGGGCACCTCTTAACTCCAGACTTACTTCGTGACACGACCTTAAAATAGAAGAAAAACAAAAACCGATAGCATCGTGTAATTTGGAACATGTTCCATGGTACAAGATGTTTTGTGTTCAAAGGTACAAGAGGGTGCACGTTTAAACAAATATGGCTTCGAAAACTAGAGAGTCAAATAAATCATGGAAATTAAAATATGTTATTACTCACCAGATGATAGGGAACACGCCGTACTTGAAAGATATTAACAAATGCAATCTGGTTTTGTGTTAGAAAACATACATCAACGAACGAAATGTTTACTTTTGGTACTAAAAAACTTCTTGTGTCCACGGAATTCATACTTTGCAATAAATCAAACTGAAACTACGACCAAAGCTACTTAGCGGCTTTCTCTACAATCTACTTCAATTTGAGTCCTCTAGGTAGCAGCAAAAATTAAAAAACAAAAAATGTTCACTATGCTAAAGGTACAACAGTCTCCCCTACTGTATTTTCCTTTTTTTGGTCTTATCTACTGTAGTTCAAAGTTGCAAAGAATTTACGGTAATACAGTATACTGTATTTAGAATTAAACTACAGTAATACATTTCATTTAAAGCGTGAAGGGACACGTAATGCATATTATAAATTTACTGTTAGATTGGGGAGCCTCCCTCCCAATAAAGGACACCTCCCAGATGCGGACAGATTGTTACGTCCCTTCGTTGTCCGTAAATGAGAGGTTCCACTGTATATAGGCGAGAAGTTATTAATTTTGTCTACATGCATGCTATAAACGGACAATTCCTCTTACAAAAACATAATCATACTTTGTAAACAAAAAATATATATCTCTATCTCTATATCTATATCTATATATTTATATCTATATCCCTATATCTGTACATCTCTGTCTAACTGTGCACCCACCCATCCATCCATCCATTCATCCATCTATCTAGCAACCTATCTATTTATTCTGATAGAGTTAAGGCCATCAGACCTTCTCTTCCACACTACCAGAAGTGAAATATTGAGCAAGAAGAACATCAATCCATTACATTGTGTGAAATCGCTGCACACAGCCAGTCTGTATGCCCAGATATACTTTCTTGTATTAGAAACACTGAAAATGTACATTTCAATGAAAATCTCTAAAACTAGTTTTTATAGCATCACAGTTCTTTGTTTTCGAACTGCGTATAACAAGAAAGTAAAAAACGTAATTATAGATATTGAATATGATCGATCACGTATTTGATTTGCTGACAGGATGAATGGAACGCTGAACCTTCATATTACGTTCGTAGAACCCGTAAAGATTCATCTCCCTGTGAAACGAGAGAAAGGAGAGAGAGAAAAAACTGATAAAAGAGAAAGATAAGAGTACGGAGAGTAATTGAGAAGCAGGTCGTAATAATGAGAAGAACTTTTTCTCCAGTACAGAGATGATGTGTGTTTCGTATCATCAATCATTTTGGCGGCGCGGCGATCGCAGGGCGGTGCTTTTTATTTTTTTTATTCTTCTTCTTCCTCACATGTACGCTGTTGCACTACATATAAATACAGACCTGTTCGCGTACAGAGGCGCTATCCCGGCCCTTGTCTGCTGGAATTACACCCAGTCCAGTTCTGATGAGTAGTGGTCAGCGCGTCTATAGTGCGATTCACGAATACAGAGAGTTCACCTCAATAGGGATATTTTATGCGAAGTTTTACCGTTAGATGGCAGGAGCGTTCCATACGGCACGACATGTTATAGGGCTATATTACGTCATATGCTACAGTTGATTACGTTCTCCTGCTTGTTGGTTTTCTGTGCGTGTCAAAATGATATTTAAAACTAGCCGTACCCGTGCGCTCCGCTGCACTCGTTAGAAATAAATATAAAGTAATTACATAATTAAAATAGGACATTTGATCCAGGGGACATTCGTGTTTGATAGAAGGACAAATCGTTTAATATGTTACTTAATTTAAATTGTATTTAAATAATTAAAATGCGATCATTTTGGTCCAGAGAGCTATCATTTGGTGCAATGACAATTCCTTTAACATGTTTCTTAATTGTTATTACATGCAACCATAGTTTAATGAAGATTGACATAGCCTATCATTTATATAGTTTCAATGTGTATATTTTATATTACTTGCTATATGTTTCAGAAGTTACTGTAATAACATTGTAGAATTATGTCCATCTAGAGAAACTACACTTTCCAATGGTGAAATAATAATTAAACAATTAATTACCTTCCGATATTACTTCATACAAACACAGAAACATTCTCTTACGCTATGTTTAATAGCTTTCGATTGTTGTTGTCCAAGGCCCCTTTATAGAGGAAGTCATTTGTTTTTATTTCAGTACAGCGCCTTAGATGGCGTTGTTATTGTAATTTTAAAACTCATTTATCTCATTAAATATCAGTCCTATCAAAATGTTGTATAGAATAAAACTTGCCGGAAATTATTTTTAAAGAAACTTTTATTATGTAATATTTTTCATGAAAATCAATAATAAGCGAGATGTTTCGATTTATTTCATTCAGGCTCCCTTATAACACCCCCCTCCGCTTTAAATAAAGTATTTTGAATGCCATATAGTCTAAAATCTAAGTTACAACGAACTTAATTTATATTCCAATTTTCATATAAATCGGTTCAGCCATTATCGCGTGAAAAGGTAACAAACATCCAGACAGACAGACAGACAGACATAGAAACAAAAATTCCAAAAAAGCGATTTTCGGTTTCAGGTTGGTTAATTATACATGTTAACACCAATTATTTTTGGAAAATCGAAAGTACCAGGAAAATTTTGGCTACAGATTTATTATTAGTGTAGATTATTTTGTATAACCTAGTATAATTTAATATAATTCATTATTTTCTTATCTCATAAACTTCTATAATACTATGCGATTTCCCTTAAGAGATGGCTGGGGAAATCTGCAGTATGCAGAATATAGATACGAGTAAATTGAATGTTCATGAACCTAAACGAGAACTTTGAGAACGAGGTGCACGAATAAAAAAAAGGAACTTTGTCGAAGGTGAATATTACCTCTTTAATCATTAGTATTGTAAGTACCGTACGCTAAAAACAGGATATGCAGCCACCAATGTGTTTTTTTTTTATATATAGGGAAGGGACTATCGAGATTGAATTCTTCGTATTTTTTCTCTAGTTGCAGAAAGAACAAATGCAATGTTTGATAGGATGATATAATATGATTGCAGTAGTATCACGATTATTACTGTGTTTTGTAGGTTAAGGACATGCAGTTTTGAATACTATGTAGGGTGATTTTGAAAATTTGAAGTAAAAACATGGTTTTAATAATTATTCTACAGCACATTGAAAACATTCACGAAATGGATTTCATTAAGGATCGTCATGGATAATAAGCATTCCAGATAATCTAGAGTTTACTGCAGGCGTAAAATGCTGACGTAAAATTCGGAGACTCCTAGAAGTAGGCTACTGAATATAACCTAAGCTAACATAGCTTGCTATTGCATATGTTTTTATTAATTTTTCTTTTCCCTCTTCCAAATTGAAACTGTAGCCAGCAATTCCTTACTTGAAGTAGCATTTTCGAGGCGCAATTTAATTGGTTAAATTTTTTAAGGTTTAAAACCTATATTCAGAATATTTTGGGACCTGAATGAAGACAAAAGGCTTTCCCTGATTTTTACATATAGAAACACAACAACAATTTGGCATTTTGAGTTGTTTTAAGAGTATTTAATGTACTAATACACTGATAAATCCTCAATGTTTATATACCGGAAAACAAATGCACACGCAAAGCGCATCCCTCAAAGTACACGCGCGCTATCTGTTGGTGCTAGTTCAGGATATCCCTATAACATTAGAGCCTACTTGACCATATTCCTGGAAAACCTGTACGATACTGTTTGTGATGCAGGTATAGAAAGAGTTGAAATAAAGTCGCTGATGTTTCTGTAGTTCCTATTGCATACAGATGCTAGTCATAATCAGTTTCCTATTTCAAGCAGTTTGGTGTGAATTGTGGTCTTGTGAACTTGTCAAAAACGGCAATCTTAAGTGTAAGTTTTATCTTATGCTTGATTGTAGTGTCTTATTTAATTGGTGGAAGAGAGAACCATATTCGTTCAGAAAATAAACAGCTTACATGCCGGGTTCACGGGTATTTTCAGAAATAAATAAATAAATAAATAGGTAAATAGGTAAATAGGTAAATAGGTAAATAGGTAAATAGGTAAATAGGTAAAGAGATAAAGAGATAAATACATAAATAGATAAATACATAAATAGATAAATAAATAGGTAAATAGATAAATAGATAAATAAATAAATAGATAAATAAATAAGTAAATAGATAAATAGGTAAATAGATAAATAGGCAAATACATAAATAGATAAAAAATAAATAAATAAATAAATAAATAGATAAATAGGTAAATAGATATATAGGTAAATAGATAAAGAGATAAATACATAAATAGATAAATACATAAATAGATAAATAAATCAATAGATAAATAAATAAATAGATAAATAAATAGATAAATACATAAATAGATAAATAAATAAATAGATAAATAAATAGATAAATAGGTAAATAGATAAATAGACAAATAGATAAATAGGCAAATACATAAATAGATAAATAAATAAATAACTAAATAGGTAAATAGCTAAATAGATAAATACATAAATAGAAAAATACATAAATAGATAAATAAATAGATAAATATGTAAATAGATAAATACATAGATAAATAAATAAGTAGATAGATAAATAGACAAATAGATAGGTAAATAAATAGATTGTTAAATAGATAAATAAATAGATAGATAAATAAATAGATAGATAAATAAATAAATAGATAGATAAATAAATATATATAGATAAGTAACCTATGCTCTCAATTTGTAAACCGAAACAAAAATAAAATAATGAATCAAATACAACTGTAGTTTCATTCGCGAATGTAGATGACATTTTCTACGTGCTGGTGTATCCCTCATACAGCGCAGAAGTTTTACTGCCTGTTTATGTAGGCTCTGATTTAGACAATATAATTTTTGGTAGGCGTCTCCGCCTTTCAGCAGTTGCCTCTAATGCTCTTCCCTTTCGCTAGAGGCGAGTAGACATTGCCAGTTGCGACATTTCTCTGACTGGTCTATCGGGAAAGGTGAGATTACATACGAAATTATGCTATGAACAACAGCAGGGTTCGGTCGCGGCCCTTATCATTGGTGGTACCTCATAACGCGTCTTGAGAAATTTGGGAAACCACGAAAAATCCAAGTCAGGATAACCAGCCTCTTGGATCGAACCCTAGATCTCCCAAATGAAAGCGGACTTGTTAACCACTACATTGTCGTGATCGGTTAGACAATATGCTTTAATTCTACATAAAATTTCCTGATTCTACTGATATAAAAGCGACTTTACTATAATGACTTTAGTTCCTAAGGTGATTAAATATTTTCAGTGATAGAAGTAGTCAATAGACATCCTATGAATCTATGTAGTGTGACTGTTTGAATCTAGGTGAGCACGTGATGGGACAGTAATTATGTTTTGAAGAAATAAAATCTCTGACCTCAAGCTTCCGTTTCTTTAAGTTTTAAATGAAATGTAAATGGTTACAACTTGCAATAGGAGGGGAGAGGGATGTAGGAAATATTTATAAATAAAAAATTTGGGTCAGGCTTGCATGCTGAAGAACCTGTAGCAGAAATCATCTCACACTAATCATCTCTGATGCAAGTCGGAAATGCCAGGGGGGCACACATTTTCACTTCTAAGATCTCCCCCCCCCCCACCATGAAAATAAGCAACTAATTACTACGTATCGTAGTAGTGGTTACCTATTAATTTTCTCCTGCCAATTAGCTAATTGTGATGTGTTTTGCCTCATGGTATAAATGACCGATTTTGTTTTCTTGATCTGATTTAAAGAAGTTATAATTATTGGTAATTCTTATTTACCGTATTTTTTTTTTTAGCTACAGCAGCCAACTATACTCGGCTTCCAGTGATTAGTATATTTCTTATTGGATCTGGAATGTGAGAGTTCAAAAGCAGTGTTGCCAAACTGTGTGAAATTTTTATTGATGTGTGGAATTTTATGTGGAATAATTAACTCTGTGGATTTTGTGTGGAATTGTCACAGGTAGGCCCACTAAGTTTTTTCAGTTAATTAAACAATAAATGTGCATTAAAATACAAGTACAGTTGACTCTAGAGTAACAATATAGGTAAATTATTTAAGGGGGAACATCCAGCTTAACTGTACCAAAAATTGATTTTTTGTCTCGACTAAAATCTAAGGAAAAGAATTTCCCTTCTTGTCTGTGAAAGAATTTTCTAAATATCTCTACTAGTTTCCGAGTTATGGCCAAAAATATGCACCAGGAGAGTATTGCCTGTTGGTAAAATTGTTGCTCGTTCTCTGAAACTTAAAATTGTCAAATCATTTCCCACATAACTCAAAAACTGTTAAAGATAATTTCATGCAATTTTGTATTGTTATTGTATATGTCATGATCTACAATGAGAATATATATTTTTCTCCTATTATTAATTTTAAATTGCAAGAAAAAAAAAGGATAATTTTGAGGAAAATTAAAAGAAACTGTACTTACACTGCAAATAATGATATTGATTCACTTTGTTGCCACATCCTTCTGGAATTGTCCGGACAAAAGAAACTTAAAATGTTTTTAAAATTGTGGAAGCTAGGTAGGAAACGGTGATTAGTTTAAAAATTTTCCAAATTTTCTAAAATTTAAAATATTGCACTTTTTAAAAAATCCAAGTTTTGGTTATTGTAAATGATGTTGTAAATAATAACCTCGTGAATTTTCAACTTAATTTATTAAAGGAGTTTTCTTGTATTTAAGTTGGACGTTCCCCCTAAAAATACAAGTATAGTTGACTAGAGTAGCCATAGGTAAATTATTTAAACTGCGCTTAATCAGTGGGATTTTTCATTCTGTTTGGAGGTTTTTGACCCTTCTTTTATAGACTTTCTCCCGGCCTTTCAAAGGTTTGACTGACTTACTTATTTACTTACTTACTTAATTACTTACTTACGTACTTACTTACTTACTTACTAACAAATGGCCTTTAGAAAACCCGAAGGTTCATTGCCACCCTTACATAAAGCCTCTATCGGTCCCTAACCTGAGCAAGATTTAGTTCCTATCATATATTCCACCTTCTCCAAATCCATTTTAATATTATCCTCCCATCTACGTCTCGGTCTCCCCAAAGATTCAAAGTTCTGACTAACAAGGAAATACTGGAGATCGCTCAAAAACTCGAACATCTGTCTGGCAATGAACTTGAGGGGGATGGTGTCGGAGAAAAAATTTTGCCACTATAGGTCAAGATAAGAGATTGAGAGATAAAGTAACAATAATATCAGTCACTTGTTTGGTTTTTCCTGTCTCTTTAATCTTCTCTATGTTTGTACGAATCGTAACAATTATACTTTTATTACTTATTTTTTTTATAAATTGCCTAATGTACGCCGTACCCTTGTTCTTTTCTGTGGTTCGTTAGCACTTTATTTATGAGTAAATCGTACTGTTTAGCTGTTTCTACTAATAATTTTACGATTACGTTAAGTTTATATCTATTTCTCATCGTGAATATAGCCCAATTTTCCTACTATTTTTATCGATCTGTCTTCAATCCCCGATTCTTATATCCAGTGACTAACTTGGTGGCCACTAGACTACCGAGAACAACCGTACATTTGTCCAACTTTCCTTTCCAATTCCAGCTCCCCTGCAACAGGAATATTAATTGCTCTTGTGCCGGAGTTTAGTACCTCGTTACGCCCACTTGATGTCTACGCCGTTCGTCTCTATGAAGAAAGAAGTTGGGACTATAATACAGTGGGAATAAAAGTGACTTGTATAGCTGTGAACATAAAGTGATAAAGCGGCTCGTAATGAGATAGTGACACCTCCCGCAGTTCCTAATCCCGAAATGAAAGACTCGCTAGTACCAAGTTCCTAGAAGTAGCACCTACTTTTATGACGGCCACAGAGAGATTTCTGTCTGGGCTGTCCAAACCCTGATCTTCTGTTTACTGTTCGAAATTAACTAACCCTTCTTACTTTTACGTATAAGGAAATCTTAATAATAATAATAATAATAATAATAATAATAATAATAATAATAATAATAATAATAATAGTAATAATAATTTATGATAATATAATTTGGTCTGTTGAGAATGGAATGAAAATTAATCAATCCAAAACTTTTATTTTCTTCTCAGGGGAAACTGCTTCCCAAAAATTTAATTATTTTCTTAATATCATAATTACTATGAAAGATTGTATTAGAGATCTTGATGTCTTACTTGATTCTAAATTATATTTCCATGATCATGTGCAATATACACTATCTACCAAAATGTAATTGGGCACTGTTTTTGTCCCTTTAGATCCTCGTGGTACTATTTCTTGTTGCTATAACAGCAGCCACCCTGTCAGGCATGTCTCCACTAGTTTGTGTAGGATATCCACTGGAATGCGTCGCCATTCCTCTTGCAACTGGCACTCAGTTGGACAATGGAAGTTGGCCCCATGTTTCGGCGGCTACTATGCAGTGGTATGCAGATAATAATGTTCACCGGTTGGACTGGCCTGCACGGAGTCCTGATCTCAATCCCATTGAGCACCTTTGGGCCGAATTGGACCGGCGATTGAGATCTCGGGAGATGCGGCCAACTTCCATTGTCCAACTGAGTGCCATGTTGCAGGAGGAATGGCGACGCATTCCAGTGGATATCCTAACAAACTAGTGGAGAGCATGCCTGACAGGGTGGTTGCTGTTATAGCAACAAGAGGTGGTAACACTGGCAAAAACAGTGCCCAATTACTTTTTGATAGTGTATTTTTATACCCATTCATTAAGAATGATTAGTCTAATTAGATCTATAACTTATTCTTTTTCTACTCCTATTTGTTTATTAATTTTATAGGCCTACTATACCTTGGTCAGATTCAAGCTTGAATATTCATCTGTTGTCTGTACTTCCACTGACTCGGCTAAGCTGGAGAATATTGAAAGACAATTTATTTCCTTGTATTCTTATAGATTTTTATCTAATTCTGATGATTATAAAAATGAAATTAACTGCAAATATTTCAATTGCTGTAGTTGATTTGCCAGACGTCAACATCTTGATTATTTATTTTTTTGTAAAGTAATTAAGGGTGATAATGACTGTGAATCCTTCATAAGCGATATGAGTCTTCGTATTCCTGATTAGGGTTTAAGATTTCATAAAATTTTTTACAGTAGAAATTCTAAATCTCTTTCTCCGGTCTGCAGATGTATAAAATATAGTAATTTGCATGGATTTAACTTGGATCCATTTAATGTGTAGTATATACTGTACTTTTGGAGTTTTATGTCAGTTATTAATTTATGTCTTTTGTTTAGATATGTATTATAATATAATTGTAGTTATCTTTTATGTAATTTGTATTATATTCATTTATATGATTCCATCCTTTCATTTTCAATTGCAATTATTTTTAATTGTCATTATTTTAATAATTATTTCTATGTATTTTTATTATAATTTCTATCATTATTAATGTTCTTATTATGAAATTGTCATACACTGAACTGTTATTAGAGAATCTTCTGAAGCATAAATAGTGGGCCGCAGTAAGCTGACGGTCCGCGACTTAAACAGGAGCTAGTACAATGCAAGAACGAGCTTGTAACTGAAAAAGAAAAAGCTCAGCTACAATTTATGCCTCTGCCGCAATGCAGGCGACCATGTAGAGCACAAAATATTGTAGACCGGCGTGATTATAGTTATGCGAGAGAGATCATTCATCTGTATCGCTTGGCTGAGAAATTTCCAGCTGTTTCCTCGCCATGGTAATTAGTATTTTTGGTCCATCGACTAATAAAGGTAAGGTTGTAGCGTTGCGTCATCATGCGCTGCATTGAGAACTGGTTAGCCGCACTTGTATCAGACTTTTTCATCTTATAAATCACACGGACTGGCTATTTATTTAATTCATTAGACTTGGTTTTAATGAAGGCGTGTGGGTCCGCAGAATAGAAATGGGGCTTACTTCCAGCTTGCTGGTCCTAGCTCACACAATGCTTCATACATGTGCCAAGTCTGTCCATTCTGTTCTGGGGAGGTGAGTGACCAAGGAGGAGGCTGTGAGTTGTCTGGGAAATTTTGTAACCCTCCTTTCATCTTTGCTTTTATTTATTTCTTTCCACCTCCTTCTGTGTGTCCTGTTTCTTCTTCCTTGTTTATTTAGTTATTTAGTTATTGATTTATTGATTGACTGATTTATTGATTTATTTATTTATTTATTTATTTATTTATTTATGTGTTATTATTAAACATTACTTACTTACTTACTGGCTTTGAAGGAACCCGGAGGTTCATTGTCGCCCTCACATAAGCCCGCCATTGGTCCCTATCCTGAGCAACATTAATCCATTCTCTATCATCATATCCCACCTCCCTCAAATCCATTTGAATATTATCCTCCCACCTACGTCTCGGTCTCCCTAAAGGTCTTTTTCTCTCCGGTCTCCGCCCATACGTGCTACATGCCCTGTCCATCTCAAACGTCTGGATTTAATGTTCCTAATTATGTCAGGTGAAGAATACAATGCGTGCAGTTCTGTGTTGTGTAACTTTCTCCATTCTGCTGTAACTTCATCCCTATTAGCCCCAAATATTTTCCTAAGCACCTTATTCTCAAACACCCTTAACCTATGTTCCTCTCTCAAAATGAGAGTCCAAGTGTCACAACCATAGAGAACAACCGGTAATATAAGTGTTTTATAAATTCTAACTTTCAAATTTTTTGACAGCAGACTGGATGATAAAGGTTTCTCAACCGAATAATAACAGGCATTTCCCATATTTATTCCGTGTTTAATTTCCTCCCGAGTATCATTTATATTTGTTACTGTTGCTCCCGGGTATTTGAACTTCTCCACCTCTTCGAAAGATAAATTTCCAATTTTTATATTTTCATTTCGTACAATATTCTCGTCACGAGACATAGTCATATACTTTGTCTTTTCGGGATTTACTTCCAAACCGATCGCTTTACTTGCTTCCAGTAAAGTTCCCGTGTTTTCCCTAATCGTTTGTGGATTTTCTCCTAACATATTCACGACATCCGCATAAACAAGCAGCTGATGTAACCCGTTCAATTCCAAACCCTCTGTGTTATTCTGGACTTTCCTAATGGCATACTCTAGAGCAAAGTTAAAAAGTAAAGGTGATAGTGCATCTCCTTGCTTTAGCCCACAGAGAATTGGAAACGCATCTGACAGAAACTGACCTATACGAACTCTGCTATACGTTTCACTGAGACACATTTTAATTAATCGAACTAGTTTCTTAGGAATACCAAATTCAATAAGAATATTATATAAAACTTCTCTCTTAACCGAGTCATATGCCTTTTTGAAATCTATGAATAACTGATGCACTGTACCCTTATACTCCTATTTTTTCTGTTATTAAACATTATTAATAATAGAAAAAATGGGAGTATTATTAAACATTATTATTATTATTATTATTATTATTATTATTATTATTATTATTATTATTATTATTATTATTATTATATCTGTACAATATTTCTGTGACATACATAGATTTTTCCTTTTCTTTCCAGATAAACCGGTCCAGAAAATCTCCATCTTCCAAGTCCTTCTTCTTCTAGCTGATCCTTACTCCATCAGCCCATGGTGGCCTTCCTCGCGTCCTTTTTCCAGATGGCTTCTAATTCAAAGCTCTGTAATTCAGTGATCTCTTGAAAATATATACACTATCTTTTTTAACTCATATTTTTTCCTCTTATAATGCAGAGCGATCTGTATAAACCTTTACAGTTTTATTGATTATTGATTTCTAATTTCTCTTTCGAAGTTAGTATAAAATTGAAATTGAGTTTAATGATCTCATTGGCTCTGGGAGAATCTATATCGGTACCCCTACCATCCATTGTTGACTATTATGGCTCTAGTTTTTGCAGTCATAACACGAACATGCAGTTCTCAATTCGGCAGCGTGTTTTTAATGTGAAAACGTATTGAAAGACACATTCCTTGATTCAAACACAGCGGAAATTCGAAGAGAATTCGATGTGCGCAATGTTCTAACCAAGCAAACAATTTAATCGATGACAAGAAAGCTGGAGACAACTGGTTCGCTCCTCAGCGAGAGTGGAAAACACAGACCTACAATTAGTAAAGATTGTGCTGATAATGTTCGAGGACGTTTAGTGAAGTCACCAAAGAAATCATTGCGCCCATTGAGCCAGGAGACATTCTACTCATGTCATACGTCTAACGATTCCATGAAACTTATAACCAGCTTCGTTGATCGCCTAATCTAAAAAAATCTGTGGCCCCCCAGATCACCTGACCTAATCTCTCTGGACTTCTTCTAGTGGGGCTAAATTAAGGTTACAGTATACAAGAATAGACCGCGATCACTTGCTGAACTCCGTGAGGTCATTAGGAATGAAATCAGCAACAATGACGAGGATACACTTCTGACAAGGTCACGGAATGTGGTGCGACGAGTACATTTGTGTATGGATGCAGGTGAAGACATTTTCAACATTTACTATGAGGAATCTCCCACAGTTACTCTGTAATTCAGAACAGATTTCACGCGTTTGCTATTATTGGTTCAGAAGTTATAAGTCATTAAATTTGTAAAGGTTTATATAGATCGCTCTGTATTTATCAAATAACTCATACTGATCAGAAAGAGAAAAAGAAATTGGCTAGGTCACAGGCTGAGAAGAAACTGCCTACTGAAGGATGCGCCGAAAGGAATGGTGAACAGGAGAAGAGTTCGGAGCAGAAGAAATCATCAAATAATAGACGACATTAAGATATATGGATCATATGCGGAGACGAAGAGGAAGGCAGAAAATAAGAAAGATTGCAGATAGCTGGGTTCGCAATGAAAGACCTGCCCTTGGGCAGAACGCTATGGATGAATGAATTGTTCATTTTAGAGTTACGTTAATTTCTTTGACTTTACTACATCAATTAATAACATTTTAGGGAAAAAAAGAGTAACTTTAAGGCCCGTAACACACTTGAAGAGTTTTCGCCAGCGAGAAATGTGTTGCGAGAAAGAGGCGAAGAGCCTTCCTCCACACACTTGGCGAGTTCTCGCTATCACACATAACACCTCGCTATGATCATCTATGCACTGCCTTCAGCAGAAAGCATTTTTCTGAATATACTGGGTGTTCAGTTCAAAGTGTGTCATGGCTCGCTGTATGCCGTCACGTGGCTAGCCGATGAGCCTAGAGAATTCAATCTTCCTACAATTCCGCAGAGGTGTATTACTTATCTGCCAGAGAAGTTGCCTAGCAAGTACGGCGTTCATTCAGAAGAGTACTTACCGATACGAACGGTAACGCCGGTAGTGGCAGGAATGTGAACTGTTTCGAAACATGTACTGAGGTGAGTTTTTTCTTACTGTCGGGATACGAGGACAGGGTTAAGACGATTACTTACGTATTTGTTGACATTAACTTCGACGGTCAACATGGACACGGAGCATTTGATTTGTGTTGTGGAATGTTGTGGTACGCAACCGATGATAACAAATACCCTGCGTACGACTTGGCCGCGCAAAACACAGTTCGAAAGAGGTTATGGTAGCACACAGACCGTACAGACCGCCATCTGTTGCTACGACGTTCAAGTTCTACCATACACGTTCTCAAGTTCAGATTGAACACCTTGATTAATAGGCAACTTCTCTGACATGAAAGCTGAAACTCGCTTCAAATCGCTGACTCATCCACAGTGACATCATGACACACTTTGAAATGAACACCCAGTAGTAATCACTCGTTGGGAGAAATATTATAGGTTATTTATATCTTTACGTATATTGCCGTACTCAATTATATAACATGTAAGTATATTATCGTAATTTACAAATTACGTACGAACGCTATGTTGAATCTGAGTATTCAGATGATGAGGAAATGGAGTTATAAGAACATATTTTGTTAATGAAAAGAAAAAGTAGGCCTAAAATTAAAGCCACAAATATCTGAAAATCACATTCTATCTCACGAAGATAAAGGCGAGTTTCGGTCACTGATTTCCATTTGGATGATGATACTGTACGTGTAGGTGTTATCTCAGGTTGAAGAGACGTTAGTTTTTTTACCATTCATGATATGATAGAGAATTATTTGCTATATTCTGATTAAAATTACGTAAACTGTTAAGGCATATAGATATATATTATTTCAAATGTCGATCGAAAAAAAATCGAAAAATCGAAAGAGAATTGGGAGGACAAATTTAAAAGGTACGCAAAACGCGTCCTTGCAAGGGGTTGGGGGCTGTACAAAACTAAATATGTGAGCTCCAAGCCTGTTGGCCACTAGTCTCACTCCGGGTTACGCTGCTCCACTGAAGGAGCTCTAGAAAATTTTGAAGGGGAAGCCGAAATTTTACGTAACCTCTTAGGTACCACATACGCGAGGGGGACGGAGATACGATCAAGTGATCACGGAACGGGGCGAGGAGAAGATGGCTGGTGTTTGCCGTTAGGATGGCAAGACGCTGTCATCTGTTGTTCGATGACAAGGCATGTGAAGGCCGTCGGAAGAAGCGCCGTGAAATCTAAATCTGCAATTTGAGAGGTCCCTGTCCTTTCAAATTGCGACTAATTGTGTGACCTCGTACATTTAATAGACAATTTATAGGTTCTGAACTAGGGCATACATCGTCGTTTACAAGAAAAGGGGCATATATATGGGGAAGGGCATATAGGTCCGTGGCCCATTTCTTATAGGGCTCATCCCGACATTTGTCTTACGCCTTAGGAAAACCACGGAATACCTTAGGCAGGATGAGTTGTCTCATATAAGAGACTAGCCAATTTGGCTATTATGTAGGAGGTGATTGTTGTCATGAGCCTTGTTGAATCGTCTCAATTTAGAGACCAGCCATTTGGCTTTATGGTGACTCAATTACGAGGAGAGGGGAGAGATATAATTAATAATTAATTTAGAGTAATTAGGGGGATTCATGGGGATATGAGTGCAGGTCCGTGGCCCATTTCTTTTAGGGCTCATCCGGACATTTGTCTTAGCCCTTAGGAAAACCACGGAAAAACCTTAGGCAGGATGAAATTTCAAATGTTATAATTAATACTATTAAATCTCATCAAAATAAACTATAGCCCTATTTATTTTCAGATAATCTGATATTTGTCTCCAGATTTCTTCTTTAAGTTTCGTGTTTTTATTGTTTTCATCCCATGTGTCATATAAATAGTCCTACGGGTGACATCGTACAAGTTCGATAAGTTTCTGATTGCAGTAATCAGCCATCTTTCCTCATTTTCAAATAAAAACAATGCAGTTCATCGCCACCTGTGATATCTTTTTCTACATTCAATCGTCATAATGAGTATAAATGTCAAACAATTTTGATAAATGTGTCAAGAAAATTCGCTGAACTACCGATCCCAGCGAGAAACTCGCGCGAGGTTTTTGCCTCGAGCGAGAATCTCTTCCAGTGTGTGGACGTCCATTTGAATCCATGTTATCATCATCATCATCATCATCATCATCATCATTATCAACGTCATGGATTAGGCCATTTCGGCCTGTTCCGGCAATGTCTCAGCAGGGTGTCCATCTCTTCCAGGGTCTTCCCACCTCACGCTTGCCTCTAGGATTGTAATTTAAGGCTAACTTAGGCAATCTGCTGTCATCCATTCTGAATAGATGTTCTGTCCATTTATTTTTATAATCATGGATTTTTTCTTCCATACTTTGTATCTGCAAATTTTTCCTTATTTCTACATTCTGTATTCTGTCCATGATATTACTTCCATTCACATATCGTAGGAATTTCATTTCGGCAGTCTGTACTTTTCTTTTATTTCCTGCGCCCATTATCCATGTCTCGCTTTCATAAAGGAGTGTTGGTATTGATAATGTTTTATAAAGTTTTAATTTTGTTTCTTTTCTTGTTTTTCTTCCTAGAGTCCTTCTGATGGTCCCGTTTACAGCCTGGAATTTTGACAGTTTGATATACAAATCTTTATCTTTCTCAAGCCTATGTAGCATCCCAGATACTAAAAATGTGATATTTGCTCTATTGGGGTCTTCCCTATTATTATTTTTGATCTCACTGGATTTTTCCCTCGGAAGGTCATCACTTTTATTTTTTGAAGTGATATTTTACAATTATATTTTTCTGAGACATTCTGAAATTTGTATATCAACTTCTGGAGGTCGTCTTCATTCTCTGCTAACATGACGATGTCATCTGCAAACAGTATATTATTTAATCTATAATTTTTACTAATTTCTATTCCTTCATCTGTTAGAAGATCTTTCCAATCTAATAAGATTTGGTCAACATATAAATTAAAAAGGACGGGTGAAAGAGTGCACCCCTGTCTAATCCCTTGATTTATATAAAAATATTTCTGTTCCTTCTGCACTGGCGAATCAATACAGAAGCATGTGCTGTGATATACACTCTTCACACTTTCTATTATTTGTTTCGGTAATCCTTTATTCTCTAAAGCATTACAAAGAAGTTTCCTGTCAACTCTATCAAAGGCTTTCTCCAAATCTATAAATAAGAGATGTGTTTCTAGATTTCGTTCTCTTCTTTTTTCTACTATTTGTTTAAGAGTAAAAACAGCATCTATGCAAGACCTTCCCTTTCTGAAACCATTTTGTTCTTCAGATAATTTTTCTTCTACAATGTTCTGTATTCTCCTGGCCAGAATTTTTGCATATATATATATATATATATATATATATATATATATATATATAGCTACTATTTAGGAGACTAATTCCTCTATAATTCAATGGTTCGTTCCTGTCTCCCTTTTTGTATATCGGAACTACTTTACCTTGTTTCCATCCTGATGGTATGTCGTATTTAAATCCATGTTATCAATTTTTTAATTTTCTCGCAATATATTTCTCGCTACCGAAAACTCTTCAAGTGTTTTACGGGCCTAAAAGGGGAGGAACAGGGAGGAGAAATGTCTTTGACATATCTTGTAAAACTAACTGCACAAAATTAATAGCTGGAGAATCTGTCAAGAGTCCATGGGCCGCTCTCGCTCGCAGTTTACGTACGTACAGGAAACTTACTGAGGCCCTCTGTAAATTACGACTCCGACGACAAAGGTTGTAAAAAAATGTTGTTTTGTCCTGTTAAGGCCGCCCTACAGCTGAGTAGTTTCGGCGAATTAAAGGAAATTAGTGTTATCCTGTTTTCCTTCTGTTCGCATGAATAGTCCACGGAGGAAGGACACTGACTCAAAATTGTTTCGAGCATTTAATTAACCGAATGCACGAAGACATGCCACGGCCCTGCACACCTCAAAAAAACTGTCACTGTGACAACAGCAACACTTGAAGCTCTAACAGGGATCCCCAATTATAATTGAATCACGTGTAGCTGTTCCATTTGCTTTTCATCTGATGATTGCGTACCAATTTTTAGGTGGTAGTGGCCTATTTTAAAATAATTTTTGTTTGTTCTTATAAAGAAGCTGTTGACCTTGAAATCCATAATCATCAGTAGAGCACAGTTCTACTGATTCGAAACTTGTTCAGGGCAAAGAACTTATTCTTCTTCTATTCAATGATTAGACAAGAAAGCTTATTCCGTCCTTACATTTTCCTTCAAACCCCGACCTCCACCCTTAAGAGCGCCAGTCCTTATATACTTGTCAATCAAGGCCTACTGATAAATAAAAGCAATTGACAATAGATGTCTCAGTCATGACAACCTCAAAAATTTCCTATCAATTGAATAATCGATCTTGCTACGTACAACATAATTATATTATATTATCCATTTCAGCGAGTACTGACGACCACTGAAAAATACGATAATTTGGTCCAGGGAGCATTTTCTTTTGGCACAAGGATGATTTATGTAACATGTTTCTAAATTAGTCTTTTAAATATTGGCACATTCTTTAATAAATCACTGAAAAACAAATTTGAATATACATAGGATGTGGAGTGAGAACAAAATTATTATTATTTTTTATTTTTGGCGCATCATTTTTACGTAAATAACGACAAATAAAAACTAACATGCCACATAACATTATTTTAAGAAATACAGGAAACAAGCATGAATAATATTCGCCATTCTTAATGATCTTGGGATAGAAAAAAACGTATGGAATAGAAATTACATACAATTGTGCGTGTAATAAACAATAAGCAAACCATCTTCGATTAATCATTTCAAAACAACGTGAATATAGCGTGGATTGTGTAGGAAAATAATTTCTTATATGTTGCTCCCAATGTGCATCATTGTTAACTTAATAATAATAATAATAATAATAATAATAATAATAATAATAATAATAATAATAATAATTCTTTATTTATACTGGCAGAGTTAAGGCCATAGGGCCTTCTCTTACACTCTACCAGGTCACAAAGTATACAAGCAACTTATGAAAACAAATGAAAATTATCATGGCATATAAACACTATTTGGAGAAAGCTAGGAGATATTAAGTAATATTCATCGTTCTTAATGATCTTTGGATGGGAAATAACAATGAAATATGTATAAAATAGAAATTACATACAGGTGAGCATATAAAAAACAGTAAGTAGAATCACATTCGATTAATAAGCTTAAATTACTCCAGGTTTAGTGTAAGAGTGGCCTATATCTAAAGATATCTCCCAGCAAATTACTTAATTTAAAAACAAAAAAATCGTGTTAGAAGATTGAATTTGTGTATTTTCTCTGAAACTTTCCAAATATGTCTAGGCAGTCTTTTACATTAGATTGCCGAAAATTCGTTTATAGCGCAGCATTGGCAGTGATAAAAGTGTGAAATATTCGTTCAGTGGCCAGTGGATATTCTACATTGACCCATATTTTTTTTTTTTTTTTCATAATCATTTCTTTTTATTCAGACTCAGATTTCAGAGATGTGTTAAAAATCACTCACAAGATAGAATGGACTGTTAGACATTTAATAATTGAAATATGCAAAAATGGGTTAACCCAGTAAATGTTTAAACATTGGTTTATTGTAAGTAGACTTCGAAGATGAGGCACATAAACTCTGAAGTTAGGTGCGTGCACACAGGATGAAGCAGTATTTAAAGAGCAGCTCGTAATGTAGTCGTCTCCCATCATACACACAATGTATCAGTTGAATTTTGATTAAATGTTAAGCACAGGAACGCCATTTCATAATTTCAATTAAGATACACGCCAAACGAATTATCTTTGCACCAAAAAACGGATGCTCTCTGGACCAAATTATCGTATTTTATAATTGTTTGAATGCAACAGAAGTCAGAAGTCTTGCTGAAGTGTTTGCTGAATCACTACGAAATGCCACTGAACGAATATTTCACACTTTTATCACTGCCAATGTTGCGCTATATACCAATTTTCGGCAATCTAATGTAAAAGACTGGGATTTTTTTGTTTTTAAATTAAATAATTTGCTGGGAGACATAGTTAGATATAGGCCACTCTTACACTAAACCTGGAGTAATTTAAGCTTATTAATCAAATATGATTCTACTTACTGTTTTTATATGCTCACCTGTATATAATTTCTATTTTATAGGCTACATTTTTCATTGTTATTTTCCATCCAAAGATCATTAAGAACGATGAATATTACTTCGGAATATGTATGATAAGACTTTCTTGTGTTAAATTTTAATGTACCTTGTTAACATGTATCGGCCTATTTTGGGTCATCTTCAGGCAGGAAACAAGAGGCGCCAAGACCAACAACGACCAGTTCTGAAGATGACCCAAAATAGAATAAATAAGAATGGTGAATATTATTCATGCTTATTACCTGTATTTCTTAAAATAATGTTATGTGGCATGTTAGTTTTTATTTGTCGTTGTTTACATAAAAATGATGCGCCGAAAAATAAAAAAATAATAATAATTTCGTACTCACTCCACATACTATATTCACATTTGTTTTCAGTGATTTATTAAAGAATGTACCGGTATTTAAAAGACTAATTTAGAAACATGTTACATAAATCATCCTTGTGCCAAAAGAGAATGCTCCCTGGACCAAATTATCGTATTTTGCAGTGGTCGTCAGTACTCGCTAAAATGGGTAATAATATAATATAATTATGTTGTACGTAGCAAGATCTATTATTCAAATGATAGAATATTTTATAAAGTTGTCATGACTGAGATATCTATTGTCAATTGCTTTTATTTGTCAGAAGGCCTTGACTGACAAGTATATAAGGACCGGCGCTCTTAGGTGTGGAGGTCAGGGATTGGGATTGCTCACAAGCAACAAGTGATACTAAACATGTTTAGGATTAGTGTAAAACTGGCCTATGTGCCCTATAGTTGTCGGGACATAAGTAACATTCACCCGAAATGGCGTGCCTGTGTTTAACAATTTACCGGATTTTGCAATATAGACCGAGCAAACAAACAAACAAACAAACAAACATACAAGTAAACATTCGTCCGAACAACAAACGTAAATATTACGTTGGTCAGAATACAATGTATTATTTTCACTGAGATACAGGGACGTAACCTTTTCGTGGGGTCCGAGCCCACCCAATAATTTGTCGTGTTATCATTATACTTATGAGATTTAATTTAACCCCAATGTTTGAGCCCACCCAGTGTTTTCCAAACGTTGACGCCAATGGACAGCAGTACTGTAAAAAATGTAATTTTAACAATGTTCAATAATAATAATAATAATAATAATAATATAATAATAATAATAATAATAATAATAATTGTGCATTGTACACACAAGCTTTTAAATTTTCCATGATTTTTTAAAGCTACAATAAAGAGTTACTGGACTCGAACTCAGGGAATAATGCCCTCACTGGGTTCAAATTACAGACTGATATTTAATGGGGCAGGAGCATTGTAACACACGTTTTTTTTTTTTTTAATTTTCCAGCAATTTTTATACTTATATATTTACGGGGATCGAACTCAGAAAATAATGTATTCACTGAGTTCAAATTTCAAACTGATATTTAACGGAAGAAGCATATTGTGTATATTAGTTTTTTTAGATTTTTTTCCAGCAATTTCTTTATACCTAAAATAAATAATTATAAATTTTTGGGGATCGAACTCAGGAAAAATTTCCTCTCTGTGTTCAAACTACAGACTCTTATCTATCGGAAGAGGTGCATTGTATATACAAGTTTTTAGATTTTTCCAGCAATATTTTATACGTATAATAAAATAGGTTTACGGTGCTTAAACTCAGGAAATAATACCCTCACTGGCTTCAAACTACTACTAATTGCTTATAATTTTTCCTCCCTCAAACTCGGGAAACTACGTCAACCGTATACACTACAACATAACTGTCACCATTTATTTTCGGCTCTTGTGAAAGCGATTCATGTTAAAACGTACGCTAACGACACGTGGTATTCTCAAGCGGTCACCCGTCCAAGTACTGAGCACGCAGGAAAACACATGACTTCGGTGATCGGACGAGAACTGTAATTTTCAACATTGTGTAGCGGGAAAATAAGTGCAGTTTCTCCCGCATGTGGTTAGATGATTTAAATTAGTCTTATTTGGTAGAGATATATATAGGATATGTAATGTAAGAAATAAAAATACTGTATATATATCAAAAAATTTACAATACTTGCATAATTTTTATCTCTTGCGTATGATACGCATAGCCTAACATTACTATAAAAACGCGAACTATACAATATACAATCACAGCGGTCAGTGGGGGGGTTAAACCTGATTTGTGTTGTGACAAATTGAACGGCAGAGGGTGGGGGCATAAACCTACGGAATAGTAGTACGTAGTAGCCCTAAACCTACGGAGTAGTAGTACGTAGTAGCCCTAGATGTAAATCATCATATGGTTGTAGTCGTACATTCGATGTCATTCAATGATTCACGCCACAAGTAATGTGAGACTCCTCGTTGCTAGGCGACTCTGACTGCGTATTTTTTTTCGTTTATGATTAGTGATGGAGGAAATGATTTAAATAACGATTGTATTGATATTGCAATATATTGCAAACCTAATTTCGATAAACATGTCGATTATCGATATATCGCTATTCCGTAGGCAAACTAAATTTTCAGGTGTATATTTAATGTATTACAATAAAATCACTTAATTGTTAATATTCCTTTTCACCATTGATATTGACATCATAACTGTCAAAAAGTAAATATAAAATTGTAACCATAAACAATACATTTTCAATACCACATTATGTAAGTTCTAACCTAAATCCAAATTATGGTGGAGGTAAGGTGAGCTTAAATGATAAAGTGGGGAAGAGTTAAATGAACTCTCAACTCTACATGGTTGAGTATTTGATATTGGAACACGATTCAGTTATTTTAATTTTATATAGGACTAGGATTCAATCCAGGACACAGATATATACTGTATACGTTAAGTCCATTTTACACAGAAACGCGAATCTGGAAGATTATCCCGTTATAAACGGTCCAGTGTGTGACGCAACACGTCCAAGTGAAGTGAACGCTGATAGATGAGAACTCAGAGATTAAACGATGTCTACGGCAGTCAAGTTAAAAAATGAAAATTGCTTTGTTGATTTCATAACAGATTTCGAAGAGCGTTAGAATTTTTTGTCAAGTCTGGATAGCATCATCTTGCTTACATCAGTTCGTCTGATCAAAAGTGTCTAGTTTCCTAATTCATACATCGAGCCTATTTCTCAATCCTTTTACACACACACGCACACACGCACACACGCACACACACACACAGACACACACACACACACACATATATATATATGTAATTTTAACTGGTAATGGAAATTACGGGAAAACTGCTGACCGGATTTTAATAAATGAACCCTCATTTTAAAGCTTGGAACCCAAAGTTTTTCAGAAAAATAGTAGTTTTCAGTGAAATATCAATTTTCCTACATAATTTTCTTATTTTCCAAAATCCATCTATCTTCTCTTTTGAGAACTAATTGCATTTTTTTTTCACAAGAAAACAAAACACACCCTACAATAAACAATAGCTATTATTCGAAGGCCATGACCTGCAGGATTGCTGACATATTTAGAGTTAAAATTCATTTGGTTATTAAAAACTTCAAAACTTTTTAAAAATAATTTACAGGTCTGATTCTGTGGTGTGTAATTTTCTGAGTACAGCTGTGTATTGGATATTGAAATCTACAAAACTTGACGTGGTTTGATGACATTATTACCATTAGAAATTAAATTTCATTAGAGTTAATGCCACGATGTGACTATTTTTCATTAATTATACATATTAATGCTATATTGATGACATGAAAGTGAAACGTTTTGGGGTTATATAAGTAGATGTAGAGAATATCTTAAATTAAATCTTGATTTATATAATTTACTGAGTGGCGGTTATATAGTGTACAATATGTTATTGAAAAGTATAAAACTTACGTAAGATGATAATATTGTTATTAGAAGTAAAATATTTTTGTTGTTATTAATCAAGTGGGGTTGAGTCTTTTTCATATATTTAATGGCGGTGTGGTGTCTATTTATATGCGTAATTCTCTTCAGTATTGGCTCGAGAGAGCGCAAAAATTAGAGTTGCTAAGGAAAGACCAAAAGTTATTACTTACTGATAAAAGATGAGGCCTATAAGATTTTGTAGTCTTCCGATCATTTCAGCAAGATCTCTTAGCAGGATAAAGTGATTTTACCCTACATTTCAAGGTAGTTGACGAAACATGCAGCAGCTATACCCAAGATTCTATGCCTATTGTTCGAAAACATAGTAAGCCTGACATTATTTTTTAACTTTTACCTACAATCCGCAATGATCTGAAATAGCTACTGCTTTACTCTCATTTGAAAAACCGACTGATCGTCCTGACATTGTTACTTGCATTTTCGCGTTCAATCTAATAAAAACTGAAGGTATATAGGTTCAAGAAAAAGTATTTGGCATAAAAAAACATTCAGAGGGAGTATGTTTCATTATTATGGAAGAAAATAACTTACAGAATGTATGATATTCTTCTTTGAAAATAAATCCGAAAAATGTTTATTTGAATGTATAATGAACTTAGTTTGCAGCATTTCCTGCACAAGCCACTAGTTTATATATAAAACTTTCTTTCATATTATTCATTCTCCTACTCGTTCTTCTGTAATTGGCTTTTATTCCAAATAAATTATAAAATTAGATCCATATATTTTAATGTTAATGGTTTATTTTAATACTCTTTATCAACTGCTGTAGTTACTTGGCGTCTGAATGATGTGAAAGTGATAATGCCAGCGAAATGAGTTCAGAGTTCAGCGCTGAAAGTTACCCAGCATTTGCTCTTAATGGGTTGAGGGAAAACTCCGGAAAAAACCTCAACCAGATAACTTGTCCCAACCAGATTTTGAACTAAGTTCCACTCATTTCACGGTCAAACAGGCTAACCGTTATTCTACAGCAGTGAACCATATATTCTAATAAATAAAGTCATTTTTGATAGCAAAATGAAGTTTATGTTACAAATTCTCCAGTTCTAACTATTTCTCAACCTCATTTTCAAGTCCCGATTTTTTCGTTCTTCTACAATATTTTTATATAACACATTTCTCCATTTTTATGCTAAGAAAATAAGCAAAACGTTCAAAATTTGTGATAGATCAGTCTCCAGATATTATAATTTTTTCTTTTTGTTTCGGTTTTTCTTGCAATTTTAATTTGATAATTACTTCATAATCACATTATCATTATCTCTCAGAAACCTGTGCGGTTAAAAATTGAAGCGTCGGCTGGAACAACGTTATAAGTTATATTTTGTAAAATTTACAAGAGCTGCAAAAATGTGTACACGTACAACGTTGTTCTTATGGAGTAGCAAACTTTTGAGTGGACAAATTTCACGTACTGCATTGATGGACAGTTACAAGTCAAAGAATATAGCAAGGTAACATGACATAGAACATTATTACACGGAAACACGCCGAATGAACATTTTGTAACTTACAACGTTGTTCCAGCCGACGCTTCAATTGTTTTACATAATCACCATTTTCGTTTCCACAATATTACCGAAAGATTTAACCTGTTCCACGATCTTTTGCAAGGACGCGATCTAATATATTTTCTTTTATTTTCCGCTACCATTAACTTATTGAGGCTTTGATTCATTCCTTATATTCATTGACTTATACTTTCATTCACTCTATTCTCTCAGTAATAAATTACCCAAGTTGTTCTTTCACATTTTATCCATTCGTTCATAGATTAATTAATTAATTAATACACAGGGTGTATCAGAAGTCTGGAACCATATAAATATCTTCTATATGCTTGATTTTCGATTACTATAGCTGTTATCAGTATTTGTAAGACCAAATGCTCTACCAGTGACACATTCGATTCTAGCCCTCAGCTATCTCAAAAGCCGTCATTTTGGATGCAACTTTGAAATTTTAAATGGAAAGGGGGTCACGTGTGTACTCAAAATCATGTGAAATTTACCGAAAAAAAAATCATTGATGCAATCCGTTTTGAGATATCTCTAATCGTTTTCAAGTTATTTAAAGATAACTGTAATAATGACAGAAACATTAGTTACGGTACTGCATCTACAGATATTTTGTAACATGGTACAGTACTAAGGAGGCTTTGGAAAAGGTATTTTTATGTAGTTCTGGTAATTAACTTTTCCTGCTTTACTCTTTGGTTAACCTGTGACAGTTTCAATGCATTGTTGTGATTATTTGAAGCTTTCCTATAACAAATTTCCTGATTGTCGAGATGGCATTATCGAAATAGTTGATATCATTCTTCATTCTGGTAGGTTAAGCCACAGAAATGTTGTAGCAGATTGGACGAACAGTTCCCTGGACATTGGATTGGTCGGCGTGGACCAGTAGAATGGCCGGCCAGGTCTCCAGATTTAACACCCCTTGATATTTTCTTTTGGGGTTACATAAAGAGCTTGGTATATGAAGGGAAAATTGAGAGAGTGGAGAGAACATTTTGTAGCATTTCCGGGGTGACTTTAGCACAGGCTTCAATGATACGATTCTTTAAATGTTCAACATTCTCAATTTTCGCTTCATACACTTAGCTCTTTATGTAACCCCAAAATAAAATATCAAGGGGTGTTAAATCTGGAGACCTGGCCGGCCATTCTATTGGTCCACGCCGACCAATGCAATATCCAGGGAACTGTTCGTCCAAATAGTTTCGAATATCAAGACCATAGTGGGGTCGAGCGCCATCTTTAAAAAAAAAGATGGGAATTTACCTCCTTCGTTTAGTAAATGGGAAAAGATGTTTTCTTGCAACATGTTCAAATAAGAAAGGCAACAGTACGATTTTCCCAAATTTCACATCAAACCATTATTTTACGAGCACCTTGCTACATTTCTGTGACTTCACACACCAGAATGAATAATGATATCAATTCTTTCCTCTTTTGAAAATGCTATCACGAAAATCAGTAAATTTGTTATAGGAAAACTTCAAATAATCACAACAATGCAATGAAACTGTCACAGGTTAACCAAACAGTAAAGCAGGAAATGTTAATTACCAGAATTGCATAAAAATATCTTTTCCAAAGCCTCCTTAGTACTGTATCATCACAGTCTAGTACATACAGTCACGAAGCTCGAGTTGTTGAGGGTACTAGGAACAATAGACTGTGCCGGTACTATTTCGTATTGTCTGTGATGAGGCGATAGTAGCGATCCTAGTGGTTAGCAACTATCTATGGATGCATATTCCTTACGTATTGAGCTTCGTGACTGTATATACTAGACTGTGGTACCATGTTACAAAATATCTGTAGACACAGTAACTAATGTTTGTGTCATCATGATAGTTATCTTTAAATAACTTGAAAACGATTAGAGATATTTTAAAATGGATTGTACCAATGATTTTTTTTAGAAAATCGCACATGATTTTGACTACATACATGACCCCGTTTCTATTTAAAATTTCAAAGTTGTGTCCAAAATGGCGGCTTTTGAGATAGCTGTGGACTAGAATCGAATGTGTCACTGGTAGAGCATTTGGTCTTATAAATACTGGTAACACCTATAGTAATCGAAAATCAAGCAAACTAGTGGCTTGTGCAGCAAATGCTGCAAACTAAGTTCATTAGACGTTCAAATAAACATTTTTCAGATTTATTTTCAGTGAAGAGTACCAGACATTCTGAAAGTTATTTGCTTCCATAATAATGAAAGATAGACTACTCTCTCTCGAGCCAATACTGAAGAGAACCACGCATATAAATATCTACACCACACCGCCAATAAATATATGAAAAAGACCCAACCCCACTTGATTAATAACTATAAAAATATTTTTTTTAATACTATTATTATCTTACGTAAGATTATATAGCTTTCAGGTACGTATAACTATATATACTATATAGCCGCCACTCAGTAAAATATAGAAATCAAAATATAATTTAAGTTATTCTTTACATCTACTTATATAACCCCAAAACGTTTCACTTTCATATCATCAATATAGCATTAATATGTATAATTAATGAAAAATAGTCACATCATGGCATTAACTACAATAATATTTCATTTCTAATGGTAATAATGTCATCAAACCACCTCAAATTTTAGTCTTTAATATGCAATACACAGCTGTACCCAGAAAATTACACACCATAGAATCGAACGTGTAAATTACTTTTAGTAAGTTAAGTTTTTAATAACCAATTTAATTTGAGCTCTAAATATGTCAGCATTCTTGCAGATCATGGCCTTCGTGTAATATTGTTTACTGTAGTGTGTGTTTTGTTTTATTCTGAAATCCAGTTAGCTAGTTCTCAAAACTGACGACAGATGGATTTTGAAAAATACGAAAATTATGTTGAAAAATTGACATTTCGATGAAAACTACTATTTTTCTGAAAAACTTTGAGTTCCATGCTTCAAAGTAAGGGGTCATTTATTAAAATGCTTTCAAACTTTTTCCCGTAATTTCCATTACCAGTTCAAATTATATATATAGATGGTAAATATTTATAGGATTACAGGCTTTTGATTCAACCTGTATAATTCAGCTCATTAATTTGTTCTTCAATAAATTATTTATTCACAGTGTAACCATCAATCAACTCTTAAACTCATTCACGCATAAACGTACAGATTCTTCCATTCATGTAATAGTTACTTAATTCTACAGGGACATCATTTTATTTTTACTAACATTTTTAATATTAACCTGTCTATACCTTTAGAGAACCGGAAACACCGCTTGCTCCCCCCTCCAAGACTGGAGTTCGATGATACTAGCGTAAAACACAAATCACTCTCCTAGGTATAGGAAGGAAGAAAAGTAGTTAATCCATTTACGTAAACTAGGAAATATCGCGATTTTGAGTTTGATAATTTTCATTAGGTTTTTCTTTATCAAAGTACAGTACTGTATTAAGAATAAGTGTTTTTACTCACGAAGTGAGTTATCCATGCGAACGTATTCATTATGCAATGTATATTATACTGTCTACAGCACATTAGCGTACAATATAGAGAAAGAAGTTAAATTGAAAAATAATCATAATATGAATATTTAAACACAATTTTGAAAATGGTGGCCGTTCATTTCGTTACAGGCTTCAGTTCTTTTGTGCATATTATCGCACTATAGGCTATTGCATCTAATTCCAACTGCCAGTTTCGTCCTTCGTACTAGTAACTCATGTTGAAATAATTCTGTACCTACTCTACATACTGTAAATTCAATCTTCACTTCTGTCCGATCCGAAAAGATAAAATTACTCAGACATACTTTCTACTGTCCGTCCAAGTGGTTATGTAGCAGGGTCGTAGAAAGGGAGAAAATCACGTGACAGTTAATTACTTAACGAGGCTCTTTTATTTGAGTTATTTTAAACAGTTGTATAATATTACTTAGACGTCCAATTTCTAACAGAAATTAATGTTCTCAGAAAAGAGCTAAGACAGCCCAGCTTTTACAGAGGGGCGAGTAGAAGCAGGTGGGGAAAATCGGGATGCGACGTAGGCAAACGGACAGTACCTGTGCGAAAATATGATTCAATACTGAAAGCTCTTTCGTCACTGGAAAACGCGAACATATTTCTGGAACGTACTATACTCAGTAACTCAGTACTGCTTACTATCTGCGGTCTTGGTTCTGTGTGGAGTTGGAACTTCATTAGTAGAAGGGGTGGGAGTGAAGTACATTCAAAAACTCAAGTACAATAAAAATTGAAGTAAAAATAAAATGATGTCCCCGTACCTTTCATTCATGAACTCAGACATATTTCAACCATCTGTTTATTTACTTCCTTTTTTATTAATTTGTTCGTTCTATCACTTACTCATTTACCCTTCACAATATGACAGAAAACATCTTCTATAAGCGAAAATCCTACTACCTGGAACAGTAAACTTTGCATTTCATTTCATTCTGACGTAGAACATACGGACATAGGTCGTTCTACAACCATGTAGTGGCGACGAGGAGTCCCGATTGTTCTGTACCAACAGCTATCTTTCTCTGCCACTAGATCAAAGTGTACCGAAAAAAAAATATAACATAAAGCTAAAACAAGGAAGACGATGTGATGGGATAAAAAAATCTGAAACCAGGACAATGCACAGAAGTTGTGCCCTGCACATGTGATTCATTAGAGAGTTGCTGTGGAATCGCGGCGTTCCCTGGCACGCTTGTAAGGTAGCACATGCAGTGTGCACGGAAATATTTTATTAATATCCATCCCAGCTTATTGTTTAGGAAACTGGATCGAGACAAGTTAGATCGTGATGCGATAAGATGATGAAATACAGTATTAAACGCCTCACAATGCTATGCGGAGTGATACAAATTCTGGTGTTATTAATGTTGTGTACTGAATATGTGATTCTTGTGTTTCAAGCAGTAGGGTAACCAGTCGTTCCGGCTTCGATTCCCAGCAAAGTAATTGAGACATAGCTCCATTCCTTATGAATGAGACCGACCGAAGACTGCAAATGTGTGCTGAGCGGGCAAAGTTGTAGGAAATACCACATCATAACTTGTGCTAAGAGAGTTAAACCAATAACAGACTATGGCAAAGACTAAATTTGGACATTAATGCTCAACTCGAGGGCATTTTTCTCATTATTTATTATTATTATTATTATTATGAATGAGATGAGTGTTTACCTCTCTTGGTCTTAATCACAAGCCCAGGTACTAGTGAATATTGACAGAAAGATCTCAGAATCTGAACAATGATGGCGATAATGATAATGATGTTGATGGTAAGAAGAAGAAATGTGATTTCATTTATTGTATTCCATAGATCTTAAACAGAGGGGGTTTGGAATTGAACGGGTTACATCAGCTGCTTGTCTATGCGGATGACGTGAATATGTTAGGAGAAAGTCCACAAACGATTAGGGAAAATACGGGAATTTTACTGGAAGCAAGTAAAGAGGTAGGTTTGGAAGTAAATCCCAAAAAGACAAAGTATATGATTATGTCTCGTGACCAGAATATTGTACGAAATAACACTCTATATGTATTTCTGGATTCGCCCTGTCCATCGCAAACGTCTCGATTTAATGTTCCTAATTATGTCAGGTGAAGAATACAATGCGTGCAGTTCTGTGTTGTGTAACTTTCTTCATTCTCCTGTAACTTCATCCCTGTTAGCCCCAAATATTATTATTATTATTATTATTATTATTATTATTATTATTATTATTATTATTATTATTATTATTACTATTATTTGCAAGTAATGTTACATTTTATAGTTGTAGTTTTAACATGTGAAGGGTACACGGGAATAACGAGCTAGGTCCATTTTAGAAAGTTTCGAGAAGAACGAATTTTAAAGTTTAAGCACTTAATACTTAAATAATTTCAATAATTTCAAGGGAAAAATTGTTCCGGGGCCGGGTATCGATCCCGGGACCTCTGGTTGAACGTACCAGCGCTCTACCAGGGAGCTACCCGGGATCTCAAATCTGCTTTACAGGGAGCTTCACCTGAAAGACTAGATTTGCATAATATATACGTTACTGTGTACGTTAACAGAAAACCACAATTCCAAGTCACACAGAGATTGTGTGCACTCATTGTGGGTCTCTGGCGTTTCGTCAGCCCACGCGAGTTGCGAGGATAAAAAGGGAAAAGTTGAGACGGTGTCGGGTGGAGTTCCCGGGTAGCTCCCTGGTAGAGCGCTGGTACGTTCAACCAGAGGTCCCGGGATCGATACCCGGCCCCGGAACAATTTTTCCCTTGAAATTATTCAAATCTGCTTTACAGGGAGCTTCACCTGAAAGACTAGATTTGCATAACTTAATACTTAGTTACGTGTGTATTTAATAGAAATTGACGTAGTGGAATGTCAAGAATGATGATTTCTTATTACTAGCTAGACCACATGATAGTACTTTCTTTGCACTATAAGATAGCATTATTAACTCAATTTCGATTTTTGATGGACCTTGATCGTTTTTCCCGTGTACCCTTCATGTGTGATACTGACAACATCGTAGTAATTCAAATCCTGAAACGCTACACAGTATCGCGTTGTAAAAGTACCACATGCTGCTTGTTGAAGTTTGTCGTCAATGCAGCAGAGAAACGTCATAAACGAGACTGGATGCTGCTCACGAATTACATACCGTGAGAGATTTAATTAAAGAGAAGCAAAGCATTATGCTTGTACAGGGACATCACTTTATTTTTACCAACATTTTTACCATTAACCTGGCTATACTCGGAAACACTGTTACCCCTCTTCCATTAAAGGAGTTTGGTGTTACTAGTGCAATATGTAAACAATAATTTTACTAGCTATAGAAGGAGAGAAAAGTAGTGCATCCGTTTATGTTACAGGGAAATATAGTATTACGATTTTCAGTTTGGTCATTACTTTACAGTATTTTATCAAAAAACAGTAGAATAGTAACAATTTTTTTTCACAAACTCAAGTCTTCAGGCGGTTATATTCATTATATAATGTCTACTTTATTCAGCATATTACTAACCTAATTTATTTCTGAGAATTTTGTGAGCACTTCCGTAAGAAACCCCAATTTCTACAACTAACTTCTTGACCGACTTATTAGGACCTCGCTGCATCCTTTCTCTAGCATCTTCTACAGCATCTTCTGTCACCTTTGTTGGCCATCTTACACTTTTCTTCCTTTCTGTACACTTTGTTGCTCTAAATTTATCTACCAGATTAATGACATTTCTATGAAAATATTCCATAATAATATAATCAGGAAATTGTGAAAAAAAGAAAAACTGTTGTTCACATTCGGTTATATTGTAATTCCAGTTTCCATCATCGTCCTTCATACCTACACACAGTAAAACAAAACTCTTGTTTAAATAATGCTGTTAAGTGCCGAACCATATTATGGGGTACCGTACTTTCGGTAACTCTAATCTTCACTTGTGCTCAGTCCACACAGATAAATTCAGGTATGCTACCCACCATACCTGTGTGAAAATAAACTTCAATAATATAAGCTTTTTCTTCTATAGAAAATGCAACATATTTCTGAAACACACTGTACTCTGTACAGTTTACTTCACTGCTAGCAACAGCGGCCGTAAGTTTGTGTGACTGACGTTAGCAAGGACATTAGTGAAAGGGATGGGAGTCAAGTACATTTAGAAACGCAGGTACAATAAAAATTGAAGTAAAAATAAAATGATGTCCCTGTATATCTCTCTGCCTCTCTTGTTCTTCCTAGCAACCCACTGTTACAGGTAGTCGGAAGCTAACATTTCACATCGAACTGCGCATTCAAATTTATCCCGATTTGAACATTATACACATAAACACAAAATAACGAATAATAATTAATTCATCCGTATACACATAAAAAAAAATTCCTCTACAAATGAAAAGGGAAGCGATGCTTCCATCACATCCATGGATGCTACGCCCCTGGACTTAAATGTCATCCAGCTCCAGAAGAACGATTCTCACAGGATCTGTCCGGAGATCACTTAGGTCATACATGGTAAGAAAGAGGTGCAAGTAAATTAGAAACCAGTTATTCTCAAGATATTTGATTCATTGCTTTAGATTTGTGTTTCCTTATTATCTAAGAGCTGGTTTAACTCTCGAAGCGGTTGTACCGTAAAATAATTTAAGACCTTCCAATTTTCCACCTGCTTCTTACCGAGATATGAATGGATCATGTTCCAAGCTTCGTATCCAGTTCGTAATACTATGACATGCAAGTTGGACAGTATCTTTCCGGGAATCACCGAATGACAGATTGCCCAGTGTAGGAAAAAAAAAAAAACTTGCATAACTTATAAGAAGTCCACAAGCTTGAGAAGGAAACGTGCGGATATATCTCTCATCTGTTGAGACACAGCGGGTATCTAACGCCACGTTCGAACCTGGCGGAGTGAATAATTAAAATTATTTGGTTGGGTTTGCAGGAAGATATTAAGTTTGTCCTCTTGAACCCTCATCGAAACAAATCACCGATTTTGTTCAATGTAGTAATCGTGTTACAACCCGATAGGATTACGAACACATGATGTATTGAGGAGGTCCGTTCCAAACCATACTAAGTCCACTGATTTTTTTTTTTTCGGGAGTGAAGAATAATTGTTTATGTGCCAACTAAGGGAGGAAAATTAAAATACTAAAATTATTAGAACTTCATTTATCAGAATCAATTATATTTGAAATCACTTTTACATCAGACTGACCTGAAATTCAGAAAATATCATGGACATAATACGGTTTGACGTGAACATAAAAAAAAATTGCTCAATATTTGAATCTGGCAGTCGTTTTGTTTTAATAGGCCTACTAACCAATGGCCTACTAATCAAATATCTTGGACCAACAGTAACAAATATAAATGATACTCGGGAGAAAATTAAACGCAGAATAAATAAAGTATGGGAAATGCGTGTTATTATTCCGTTGAGAAGCTTTTATCATCCAGTCTGCTGTCAAACAATCTGAAAGTTAGAATTTATAAAACAGTTATATTACCGGTTGTTCTTCATGGTTGTGAAACTTGGACTCTCACTTTGAGAGAGGAACATAGGTTAAGGGTGTTTGAGAATAAGGTTCTTAGGAAAATATTTGGGGTTAAGAGGGATGAAGTTACAGGAGAATGGAGAAAGTTACACAACGCAGAACTTCACGCATTGTGTTCTTCACCTGACATAATTAGGAACATTAAATCCAGACGTTTGAGATGGGCAGGGCATGTAGCACGTATGGGCGAATCCAGAAATGCATATAGAGCGTTAGTTGGGAGGCCGGAGGGAAAAAGACTTTTGGGGAGGCCGAGACGTAGATGGGAGGATAATATTAAAATGGATTTGATGGAGGTGGGATATGATGATGGAGAATGGAATGATATTGCTCGGGATAGGGACCGATAACGGGCTTGCGTGAGGGCGGCAATGAACCTCCGGGTTCCTTAAAAGCCAGTAAGTAAGTATTAATCACTGGTTATCTTCTTTAACCGCTCGAATATGATCGGTTAGAGATTATCGTGGTTAACCTTCTGTTTGAGTTGTAACCGAGGTCGATGCACTGTAAAAATTCTTAATCAGGGGTTAGGTGCAATTTTAACCGGTGGTTACACTACACTAACCGACGTTGATGCACGTGGCCGTTACGGTATTAATGGAGAATCATCCATGCTATGTAGAACTCAACATTTTGGTGTCTATGCAGCGTTGAAACTGCACGTTCACATTTTCGTACATCATAGCCGGCATTCGACTCAATACGACTTGTTAATTTCCGGATGAAATAAATGAACAGGTATGTAAATTAGTAAATATGTTATTGCACAAACACAGCGAAGGTAAGTATAGAGTTACAAGGCTCTGAAGAGCGTGTGCCCACCATGGCTCACACCCACTGACCTGAGCAATCCGGACCCGTCCAATAAACTAAAACAGGTGGCGAGGTGTTGAAATCCATCTGCGGAGCTCTCTGACATGCCGACCGACCGGACACCAATTTCAGTTTATTCAAAACCGCGCTCACAAAAAAGAGAACTTAAATAACAGGACAGATAAGCAACCTTGATGCAATCAGGCATAACTGTACTCAGGCTAATTGACCACATGCGTCTCTTGCCTTCAGTGTCGGGTTCACACTCCCATGTCTATTACTCTACCAACAACCGAGTGCCCGGGGCACAAATGCAACATTCTATACCATCTCGCCATCTTAAAATGTACATAATATTTAATCGCGTTTTTTTAATATGGTACTTTTTTTGGAGTCCGGTTAATTACTTTGGAATGGAATGGAGGTAACCTCTTACGGTGATCTATAAAAAGAAGTTTGTAAGCTAATCAAATCATTGAAAATATCACAAGCTTTGGGCGCGTCTTTGTCTCTGAGTATCGCCACAGTCTAGTACAGCCATCGTCAACTGGCCTGTATACTAGTTCTGAGCGCCGAGACGCTGGGTGAGGAGGTAGTAGTGTGCAGTGTGTCCAGCCAAGCCAACGAATCCCATCACAGAAGCCAACTTTCTGACCATAATTTACAATGCCTTCTTCGATTGTGTTCTACACGAGCATTGACACCTAACATAAACCAGTTAGTGAGGGAAAAACGAATTAAAAAATCCAGGCAAACCAATGCTAATGATCGGCGAAAATAATTTTTATCATTTGTTATTTACATTGTAATAATAGTAATATACGTTACAAGAGCGGTATGTTGACGTTTTCATGTTCGAGGAAAAGATTGAAAAAGCGAAACGTAGTTGAGCTTTTTTTAATTTCCGAGAACATGAAAACAAACATACCGCTCGTGTATCATACATTATTTTGTGCGAAGATCGTTTATTACATACCTGAAAGAGGAATTTCTAATTACTTGCAATGAAATCTCCATCTTGGTTTCTGTTCAATGACGGCAACTTTGGAAAACAAATCTATCTATCTTCAACATTGTTGCTATAAAATGTTTTCTGTGTTTACTATACTCCAGCAGGCCGTGATATACGTCTGTCTTTTTTTCCCCCAATCTATAAATGCGAACTTAAAACAAACGGTAAGGTTATGTAATGATTTATTTTTTATTTTAATACTTTAAGAAAATTATTTATTTCTGCACATTGAAATTGTAACAAAATTATTTATTTCTGCACATTAAAATTAATTGTCACATTTGTGCAGTTATTCAGAGTCACTGGAGCACCACCACCAGTTTTTTCTATTGTGAAACTTTTTTGCACGAATATTGACTTTCCAGTTTCCGTCGAAGTTGAAGCATTAGCAGTATAGATGGCAGCATTTGATAAACCCTCCGTCTGGCAGGAAGTCGATGCACTGGAGACTGTGGTTGTAGAGTTTACTTAATTTTTGCAAATATTTAAAAACAATAATTAACAGTGCAATTTAGGTGAAATTGCAGTGGTATGTTTCCAATTTATAATTATTACTATGTTAAACGTCTCTAAAAATAATATGTTAAAAGCCTAAAGCAGTAAAATGAATGTCGCGCTTAAGCGGTAAGAAGAGGGAAATTGTTATGTGTGTTAGGTTGGGAATACTGAATGTGGTATTTCACACTTACCGCGTATTGGTTCTGTGCGGGAAACAAGCAAATACGCACGATCTCGCACAATATAATTTAGGCCTACTTCAGTCTTGTAACAGAAACGACAGTATGTTTCATATGTTATACATAATAACAAATAATTGGTTTTGTGATATATAGTGTCAGATAAAAATGGATAATTTATTTTATTTTATTGACGACACTTAAACAAAGGAATAGGATGACAGGATTTAAATATTAGTAATGGGTTCGATTTGTTTAATATTTTGTAACAGTGAAAATGCATTATAGGTCTGTAAGTTCCCAATTACTTTAATATGAAAAAAAAAAAAAAAAACTATTTGTTTTCAAAACCGCTGCAATGCATAACGAAAAAGTACAACTTGCTTGTTGTCTTAAACTAAAAAGTGATTTAAAAATCCAGAAAAACCAATGCTAACGAACAGCGAAAATAAATTTTATAATTTGTTATTTACATTGTAATAAAATAATTTAAGCCTACTTTAGCCTTATAAGAGAAACGATAATGTTTCATATGTGTTATACATAATAACAAATAATTGGTTTTGTGATATATAGTGTCAGATAAAAAATGAATAATTAATTTTATTTTATTGATGACACTTGAACAAAGGAATAGGATGACATGATTTAAATATTACTAACGGATTCGATTTGTTTAATATTTCGTAATAGTGAAAATGCATTAGGCCTATAGGTCTGTAAGTTCTCAATTACTTTAACATAAAAAACTATTTACTTTCAAAACCGATACAATACATAACGGAAAAATACAAATCGTTTCTTGTCTTAAACTGAAAAGTGGTTTACTTATTACACAGTTCCTCTTAAAATAAATTAAGTACATGCTTCTTCCGTGTTTATTATAATTATTAAAGACTGATTAAAAGGGTTGAACAAGTGAACGGACGCCACTGCCATCACCTGATTCCTCCCCCCCCCTCCTGCTGCACAGTTGATGTCTAAGGGATAGAACTGAGCAGCGAGCAAACTGTGCCTGCACCATAGTGCACTGAGATGACGACTCCTGGTCTAGTATATATAGTCACGAAGCTCAATACGTAGTAAATATGCATCCATAGATAGTTGCTAACCACTAGGATCGCTACTATCGCCTCATTACAGACAATGCGAAATAGTACCTGCACAGTCTAGTGTTCCTAGCAACCTCACAACTCAAGCTTCGTGATTGTATATACTAGACTGTGGTATCGCTCTGGTGTTCTATCCAGGTGACTCGGATTCAGCTTGGTCGTAATGGAGTTTCTGATGAACAAAACTGATGCAATGCACTTGCGCCAGATTGTTTGTAATTGAAGAATACGGTGTATAAAACTGGGGGAATGGATTTGCGCCAACAACATTATTTCTAAATATGTTGTTGTTTAGTCAACTGTCCGAAGACAGGTCTGAACCTCACAAGTGATACCAACATTACACCACTTATTAGGCAACTAGGCCAGGAGATAACACGGTTGGGTGGCCAGTTCCTTTCTCTCTCCATTGCATACATCACCGATTAGATAACTTACATATTACACTAATCAGACTTCAGATGCATACAAACAATTGAAGGGTTCAGAGCCATTGTGGGCCAAGCGCCATTTATTAAAAACGTATACAGTAATAGTTAAAGTTAAGTGAATACTGTAGTTTAATGAAGATTGACATATCATTTAGTTTTAATATGCAAAATTTATATTAGTTGCTATATGTTTCATTAAATTATAGTGTGCACTTAATTTTAACCTTGTTTTCTCCGTTTTTAATATATGGCTCTTGGCCCACTATGGCTCTGAATACCATAGTCTAATGCAAATTGATCTATCATTTAGTTTTAATTTTCAAACTTTATATTACTAAATGTTTCATAACAAATATAAATGACTCTCGGAAGGAAATTAAACGCAGAATAAATATGGGAAATGCCTGTTATTATTCGGTTGAGAAGCTTTTATCATCCAGTCTGCTGTCAAAACATCTGAAAGTTAGAATTTATAAAACAGTTATATTACCGGTTGTTCTTTATGGTTGTAAAACTTGGACTCTCACTTTGAGAGGAGAACATAGGTTAAGGGTGTTTGAGAATAAGGTGCTTAGGAAAATATTTGGGGCTAAGAGGGATGAAGTTACAGGAGAATGGAGAAAGTTACACAACACAGAACTTCACGCATTGTATCCTTCACCTGACATAATTAGGAACATTAAATCCAGACGTTTGAGATGGGCAGGACATGTAGCACGTATAGGCGAATCCAGAAATGCATATAGAGTGTTAGTTGGGAGGCCGGAGGGGAAAAGACCTTTGGGGAGGCCGAGACGTAGATGGGAGAATAATATTAAAATGGATTTGAGGGAGGTGGGATATGATGATAGAGACTGGATTAATCTTGCACAGGATTGGCGGGATTATGTGAGGGCGGCAATGAACCTCCGGGTTCCTTAAAAGCCAGTAGATAGTAATAGTGGGCCTAATTGCGCACACATAAAGACATGTGCCTACCAAGAACCTTTTTTCCATTATCATGAATGTTGAAAACGTGCATTTCAGTGAAATTTATAAGTTCTACAGGCACATCATTTTATTTTTACTTCACTTTTTATTGTACCTGAATTTTTGAATGTACTTCACTCCCACCCCTTCTACTAAGGAAGTTCCAACTCCACACAGAACCAAGACCGCAGATAGTAAGCAGTACTGAGTTACTGAGTATAGTACGTTCCAGAAATATGTTCGCGTTTTCCAGTGACGAAAGAGCTTTCAATATTGAATCATATTTTCGCACAGATACTGTCCGTTTGCCTACGTCGCATCCCGATTTCCCCCATCTGCTTCTGCTCGCCCCTCTGTAAAAGCTGGGCTGTCTTAGCTCTTTTCTGAAAACATTAATTTCTCTTAGGAATTGGACGTTTACGTAATATACAGCTGTTTAATTTAACTTCAATAAAAGGACCTCGTTAAGTAATTAACTGTCATGTGATTTCCTCCCTTTCTACAATCCTACGGCATAACCAGTTGGACGGACAGTAGATAGCATGTCTGAGTAATTTTATATTTTCGGGTCGGGCAGAAGTGAAGATTGAATTCACAGTACGTAGAGTAGGTACAGAATTATTTCAACATGAGTTACTAGTACGATGGACGAAACTGGCAATTGGAATTAGATGCAATAGTCTATAGTGCGATAATATGCACAAAAGAACTGAAGCCTATATCGAAATGAACGGCCACCATTTTCAAAATTGTGTTTAAATATTCATATTATGATTATTTTTCAATTTAACTTCTTTCTCTATATTGTACGCTAATGTGCTGTAGACAGTATAATATACACTGCATAATGAATACGTTCGCATGGATAACTCACTTCGTGAGTAAAAACACTTATTCTTAATACAGTACTGTACTTTGATTAAAGAAAAACCTAATGAAAATTATCAAACTCAAAATCGCGATATTTCCTAGTTTACGTAAATGGATGAACTACTTTTCTTCCTTCCTATACCTAGTAGAGTGATTTGTGTTTTACGCCAGTATCATCGAACTCCAGTCTTGGAAGGGGGAGCAAGCGGTGTTTCCGGTTCTCTAAAGGTATAGACAGTTAATATTAAAAATATTAGTAAAATAAAATGATGTCCCTGTACAAATCAGTAATAGAGACAACAGAAACATCTAACCTTTGTTAGTATATTAACTATTGTTAGTATTAATTATTAGTATTATTATTAATTGTATTTTTAATTAACAAGTTTATTATTGTCATTATTGAGTGTAATTAATTACCACTGCCACCGGGTATATGCCCATTGCAGTGTGAATAAATACATACATCCTCTAAGAAAATTATTGGCAACACGATTTTTGTCACAAACTGCGTCGTAAACATGCAATCGCTATACAAAAAAACAGGCACCGGACGTTGAGATGCACAAGACGGAGTTGGAATTTAATTCGAAGAGACTGATTTAAGATAGTCCGGGGTTAACAACCCGGTGCGTTCTCAAGCCTTGTCAATCGTAAGGAAGAACTCTGACATATTGCGGAATCTGTTTCCGTGTCATGCAAATGAGACATGTTTTATGTTGGTAACACATGCTCACACGCACCCTGCCCGTCGCTTTATGTCACTCATGTCGGGAACAGGTTGTGTGTGCGGGTCATTGCCCCCAAAAACAGGCGCGGATCTTCGAGAAGAGGATCTCCTGGCTGGAGTCTTCAATGGGAAGTGATAACCCCGCTTGTATCCCCAGTTTTGTTTCTTTCTTATTGTACTTGTTTTACGCAGGAATAATAAAGTTCGTTACACACCTTAAAGTTTTTTATTAGTATCGTATTCCCCATTCACATAAACAGCGTAGTCTATGTAGCAACTTAATTTATTCTCTTTTGGGCTTTCTATTTTTGTCAAGGTTTGATATTTTACTCCTTTAGGCAACTTAACCTAATGAGGCGAGTGGTGAAAATCCCCTGATTACGCCAGAACGACGCCTAAGTCAGTTTACTGTACTTTTAATCCTGATGTCAATAAAATAGTAATATACGTTACAAGAGCGGTATGTTGACGTTTTCATGTTCGAGGAAAAGATTGAAAAAGCGAAACGTAGTTGAGCTTTTTCAATTTCCGAGAACATGAATACAAACATACCGCTCGTGTATCATACATTATTTTGTGCGAAGATCGTTTATTACATACCTGAAAGACGAATTTCTAATTAGTTGCAATGAAATCTCCATCTTGGTTTCTGTTTAATGACGGCAACTTCGGAAAACAAAAATATCTTTCTTCAACACTGTTGCTATAAAATGTTTTCTGTGTTTACTATACTCCAGCAGACCGTGATATACGTCTGTCTTCCCCCCCCCCCCCAGTCTATAAATGCGAACTTAAAACAAACGGTAAGATTATGTAATGATTTATTTTTCATTTTAATATTTTAACAATATTATTTATATAACATATTGCAGTAATAACATCGGCATCTGGAATCTTGTTGATTTTTTCACGGCTTCCTTAATGTTACTTGTATGAGGAATGCAATAAGTTTCGTGGAGTAGTAGACTTTACTTAATTTTTTCAAATATTTAAAAACAATAATTAACATTGCAATTTAGGTGAAATTTCAGTGGTAAGTTTCCAATTTATAATTATTACTATGTTAAGCGTCTCTAAAAATAATTTGTTAAAAGCCTAAAGCAGTAAAATGAATGTCGCGCTTAAGCAGTAAGAAGAGGGAAATTGTTATGTGTGTTAGGTTGGGAATACTGAATGTGGTATTTCACACTTACCGCGTATTGGTTCTGTGCGGAAAACAAGCAAATACTCACGATCTCGCACAAAAGAAAATATTATATTTATCCGTAATCGGATAGGTCATGAAAGACATCTACGATCGTTTGTCTTATTAAAACAAAATCATTATTTCATTTTTTTCTGTCAAATGCTTTTCCAATTCACTGCGGGCTAAAGCAAGGAGAAAAACTATTACCTTTACTTTTTAACTTCGCTCTAGAATATGCCTTTAGGAGAGTCGAGGATAAGAGAGAGGGTTTGGAATTGAACGGGTTACATCAGCTGCTTGTCTATGCGGATGACGTGAATATGTTAGAAGAAAATACACAAACGATTAGGGAAAACACGGAAATTTTATTGAAGCAAGTAAAGCGATCGGTTTGGAAGTAAATCCCGAATAGATGAAGTGTATGAATATGTCTCGTGACCAGAATATTGTACGAAATGGAAACATAACAATTGAAAATTTATCCTTCAAAGTGGTGGATAAATTCAAATATCTTGGAGCAACAGTGACAAATATAAATGACACTCGAGAGGAAATTAAACGCAGAATAAATATGAGAAATGCCTGTTATTATTCGGTTGAGAAACTTTTTTCATCTAGTCTGCTGTCAAAAATTCTGAAAGTTAGAATTTATTAAACAGTTACATTACCGGTTGTTCTGTACGGTTGTAAAACTTGGACTCTCACTCTGAGAGAGGAACATAGGTTAAGGGTGTTTGAGAATAAGGTTCTTATGAAAATATTTGGGGCTAAGAGGGATGAAGTTACAGGAGAATGGTGAAGGTTACACAACACAGAACTGCACGCATTGTATTCTTCACCTGACATTATTAGGAACATAAAATTCAGACGTTTGAGATGGGCAGGGCATGTAGCACGTATGGGCGAATCCAGACATGCATATAGAGTGTTAGTTGGGAGGCCTGAGGGGGAAAAAGACCTTTGGGGAGGCCGAAACGTAGATGGGAAGATAATATTAAAATGGATTTGAGGGAGGTGGGATATGATGATAGAGACTGGATTAATCTTACTCAGGATAGGGACCAATGGCGGGCTTATGTGAGGGCGGCAATGAACCTCCAGGTTCCTTAAAGGCCAGTAAGTAAGTAAGATATTGAAAGTATGGAAAGGCATACTAAAACGTTATGTGTAAGTGCATAACTTATTTTATTACAAATGCTCCACTTTATACCAACACTGGAACTAGACTCACAATCCATATTTTGCTGCAAGTTCTCTACAGCATATTAGGACTAATATTTTAGTAGTAGGCCTAGTATCACTTTTTCTGCGGAAATAGCTGAATGACTCAAGACCACTGCCTCAGCCACCCTTCACGCTCGGATGCCTTCAGCCCACACGCCAGTTATTCGGACATAATATCGTGGAACTGGTTCGCATTTTTCAGCCTATTAGTTCGTAACTGCAGGCTGCGGAAACCAGAGGCGCGTGGCCGGTTGTCAGCTTGCGAAGACAGGCATCCTCTCTCCGGAGGCGAGCAGCTCTTTAGTTTACATCTCTATGAATCGATAAATTATGTTTACCTTCATTTACGTACCTTGAAAAAAAGTTGACAACTCCCATAAATTTAATAGATACTTTGGTACTGATGCTAAATTGCTTAGTGATGTACACCAGATGCAAGCAAAATGATGGAACTGTCATCCGAACAAAATAAACAGGAAATGTATTAACTCAAGTAATAAATCAAGTGTGTCCTGCCTCCATTCTATAACTATACATTAACTCTGATGGATCTATCTTAAAATTTATGATAATAAGGCAGAAATATTATAATAAAATGACAGGGAAATACTTTGAGGAAACCTGTCCTATAACCTCTTTCTTTACCACAAGTCTCAAAATGGAAAATATGCACAATTTTTTTTTTATTTTGCAATAGACTATATATCATTAACAAGGACTAAAAATCATAAGAAGTCCGTATCTTTAACAAAACATGCATTTTAATTGTTCTTTCCGTGAGATACTTGGAGGGGGTTATGGTGTCATACCACATCCACTTCTGTGCAGATATAACCCATAGACAAATAACATAAAAAGACCTAAAATTCAACGTATACTTTCGAGAAAATATTACAACAAAGAAACTTTTCTACTTGGCGGTATAACGAAGTTTTGCTTATACTACATAAATGTTTTTACGTAATAATTTAAAACATATGCATTTTATATGTTTGTATAGTTTTGGCCAATGAATTTTATATGCTTTAAATTGAATAGTAATCTGTATAACTCTATAGATATTTGAATCTTTCCACCTCTTCGAAGTATAAATCTCCAATTTTTATATTTTCATTTCGTACAATATTCTGGTCACGAGACATAATCATATACTTAGTCTCTTCGGGATTTACTTCCAACCCTATCGCTTTAAGTAGAATTTCCTCATTTTCCCTAATCGTTTGTCGATTTTCTCCTAACATACTCACGCCATCCGCATAGACAAGAAGCTGATGTAACCCGTTCAATTCCAAACCCTCTGTGTTAACCTGAACTTTCCTAATGGCATATTCTAGAGCGAAGTTAAATGTAAAGGTGATAATGCATCTCCTTGCTTTAGCCCGCAGTGAATTGGAAAAGCATTACATAGAAACTGGCCTATACGGACTCTGCTGTATGTTTCACTGAGACACATTTTAATGAATCGAATTAGTTTCTTGGGAATACCAAATTCAATAAGAATATTATATAAAACTTCTCTCTTAACCGAGTCATATGCCTTTTTGAAATCTATGAATAACTGATGTCCTGTACCCTTATACTCCCATTTTTCTCCAATATCTGTCGAATACAAAAAATCTGATCCATAGTCGATCTATTACGCTTGAAACCACACTGATGATCCCCAATAATTTCATCTACATAAGGAGTTAATCTTCTCAAAAGAATATTGGACAAAATTTTGTACGTCAACAAGAGTGGGTACATTATGTACTCAAATAAAATAAATTGGACCGATGAAATAATAAATCCGTCATTGTCTGTAATGTCTAGAATCTAGAGTTCCTTTATAATGAGAGTTGAGACGTTGACCTCAACAACAATTAAAATATGTAATGATTTTTTATAGCGCTGAAAATGTAAAAAAAAAAAAAAACTCCTATGAGAAGTAAGACCATATGCCTACGAATTTGATACATAATTTTATAATGTACTATATTATTTTATAATAACATTTATTGTATATGGAATATTAAAAGAAATTATTAGAACTAGTTTATCACTGAGAAATAAGGAAAAGCTGGCGACTTGAATTTATTTGAAGCAAAGCCGTTACTAGATTATGCAACAAAGTAGGCGATGTTTGGATCCTGTGTCTCAACTCCTACATTCAATCGATTCAATTATTATCGAGGAACTCTTAGCATGTGCTCGATTACATTAACATCTAGCGCTTGAAAGTGAAACTAAACGGCGGCGCACAGAAAAACAAAACATGGGAACATAAACATAACCGCAAACATACTTGGTAACCATGGAAACATAACAACGACGCCATTTCCTCATATTCTGTCGTATACTTCAGCGCTCCACGATTGTGTTCTGTTTGCAAATCACGTAAGCATAAGCATGAAAGTTTGGAGTTTGCAAACTTTCATGTTAACGTCTTACGGTAATGTTTATGTCAATGCTTATGTGAATCATTGTGAATGATGCCATTTGGTAGCCTGGGCGCAAACTTCTGTGTTTATGTTACGGTTATGTTTAATTTTCATTGTGAATGGGCCTTAACGGTTCTCCAACAAACCAATTTAGATGAAACCCAGTAATCTCATTTTAAATACTTGTACAGATATAGGCTATGGTGTTATATTTAATAAATAAATAATAATTAAAAATACAACACATAAACTGCATTAAATGTATTTGACATTGATTCATACTCACCATCTTTATAAATAACAACCAGTTCCTTAAAAATCTAGATATCACAGTAACACCCAACCGAGAACATGCAGTTCCACCCAATTACATTAGGCTTATGAATATCCTGTTACAATTCGTATCCTAAGCAGCAAGTCTCAAGGAAAGTTTGGACCTGATGATTTTGAAAGCTTCCCTTAAAGTTTGGGGGTGGGGGTGGGAAGAGAGAAAAGATAAAACTTGAACAGGCAACCGTAGTTCAATCCTGAAAAGACCTGCGGAATGAAATTCTTGTGCGATATACAAGAGTAAATCATCATACTCTATTTGATGATATCAACACAGTCTGGAATTTGTGCTAGCACTCGACAGGGGCAGGTTGGCCGCACTGGTTTATCTCTCTAGGAAGCAATATGTGTATCGGTTGTGATAGGAATACTAAGTTTGATTCTGCGAAAAGCTGTAGGAGCGCATGGCCAGTGCCCAGTCTGTCCGTCCCGCCCGCTGTCCGAACTGAATCCCTGGTGATGCCAGGGCCGCCCGGGGAGGCGACGTAACCGGTTGGAAGTCCCTTCCCTCCGCGCGCCAAGAACGGCGAGGGGTGCACAACACGGCGTCCATTAAGGATAGCAAGGAGAAAGGAATTTATTTTCTAGGCGACGTTTAATCAGCAATGACTAGATCTCGGATTTTAGGTTTTATGCCTTCGTTTCCCTGAATAAATAAATAGAAACTAATGATGTAGGTACAAATTTCATGAAAAGTTTTACCACCTGATAGAGTTTGGATGTAAATGTAATTATGAACGGAGAACACAATCACGATAATGCAAGAACCGTATCAAGTTTTCTAGTAATAATAATAATCTCTAATAATTAGTGTATCAATCTTTGCGTCTGTAACAGTTGTGCAGCATGATTATTCGTTTTATTATATTCTCTGTGACGTTATATCTGTACTAATATTGTTATTAATCTACTGCTATATCAATAATATTTTGTAAAACGTTTCTACACTATGTATGGACCTATCATATTATATATGTGGTAAATCATATATTGTATAATTATTAATTAGCAATAATAACTGTATATCGAAGTTTTTCATACTATTTTATTTATAACTTCATGTTACTGTTTTGGTACGTTCCATTAAACGTTTGTCATAAACGCAGAAAATAAAGCCTTATTTTTACCGTGTGAGCAAAACATATGTGTATCTTATCTGTCGCCTTCCATACAAGATAAGACATGTCGATGAGATGACCTTGTACTGTGCTTCTATTTATTACGAGCGTATCACGACCGATCTTATCTCACTCGAGGGTGCGACATTCGACCGAGTTCAAGCGAGTGATTTAACTCCAATGCAGCACTTTGCTTTCTCTTTACCGATAGGTCTATTAAATCCTTTTGTAAGCAAATAGGTTAGTAGTAATTACCTACTGAATAAGTGAATAACAGTGAAGTTTGAGTTTTGCAGTTTGGAACAAACTCTAAAGTCCATCCCCCATTCCACTGAAGGCTTCACTTCACACAACGGAAGTAATATTAATTTTCACCATAACAGATATATCCTGTAGGACCAAAAAAAAAATCTTTAGTAATATAAAATGCTTGACAGCAGCTTAGTTTAAGTGAAGGCTTTGAAAGCTACTGTTCTTTTGTCGGTACGAGATTGTCTTTTGAATTTGTTTGGAATGGGGAAAAGTTTCACCGTGTCCTGGACAGGACGTGGTTCGAAAGGGATGTCTACTGTAGTAGACAGTATTTTTAACACTAAGATTGCAAGAATGCACGCTGCGCCCACAATTTGTTTTGTCATTCATTCTCCTTGATCTGGAAGACCGGTAACAAAAGTGAAGCGCGGAAGGAGGAGGAGACAGAGAATGAAGGCACTGACATGGACCACCCCTGATTGAAACACATTGTAAACCCTCATTAAAATCTATAGTTTTTCCTTGTTGCATGCTCTTTTCCTTTATCTTAGCCAAATTCCAGGAAGTTGTCTCCTCTCTCCGAGATTTGCAGGGCAGTCATTGAAACAAGGTGACTAATTTTTAAGAAGTTGTGGTGCGAGTACGGTGAATAATATTTTTATGCTCGATCGTGCCGAAATGTAGTAATTATACACCTGGTAGCAGTCATTTAATGCATGTCATTAAAGTACACCTACTCATTAAAGTACAGGTATTTCAGCCAATGACGACTCAGGTTACAACTGTTCAGCCAATGACAGGTCAGCTTTCTACCGTTATAAAACCGCAAGTATCGATTATTCTCGGATATGCAATTGAAAGAGAATTAGCGAAAAGTCACGGAGGCTGGAAATCCAATACTGTCGCAGAAGGTTATGTTCTGTTACTATAATAATTAGCGTTAATTGTAAATAATATTCAAATAAATTCAATTTGTCATCTCGTTTTTCAATGTCTAATTTAATTTCAGTGTTATCTCTCTTAGGTTCTTATGGCCTAGCAAGGTCAATATGGACATCTGTTCCTCGGAAAAAACCAATACTTTCGCGTCTGCACACATCTCACAACATACGGGACATTGCTCAAAAATGAATAATATCAAGTTAGAAATATGGTCGAGCATAAAAAGTCGTATGAAACTCGCCTATAATGGTAATTAAGTAGCTCGTATGAAAATTATGAAACTCGCTTGCGCTCGTTTCATAAATATCCGTACTCACTTCTTAATTACCTTCATTATAGGCTCGTTGCATAATGTACTAAAATGACATTTTCTTTTAATTTTGCCATTTTCCCATTAGTGTAAGTAGGTTTTAGGTCATCAACATTCGCCTCCTACTTATAACACTTTAAGCAGAGTTCTTTATGAGCTTTTCTTCACAATATTTGACTATACTTATTTATGACGTCATGGGGAATAATATCTGGCAATTGTATTGCTCAGCACTATTGTAATCTATCATTTACTGGCATTAAAATTTTCTCTTAGTTTCAATAATAGGTTTTAAGTTACTTCTAATATTACATAGACGTGTTTGTGTTGTGAAAGGTTTGTTTAAACAGAGTAAAAAACGTTACTCACTTCAAACACCGCACTTAGTAATAAATCGAACTATTACAAATCGTTGCTGCCTTCTAATGCGATTCTTACGAATACGCAACCCACTGATTATTATAATGAATGCACTGTAATGCAGTGATACTTTCTATTGATACCCATTGTAACAGAAAGGGTGTCAGCGTGTAACGGCTTTATAGATAGGAATTTCCACTGATCTGCAATCACCATTACAAATAACACTTTCTCCTGATATGATCATTACATTATCATTAAAGAGGACAGTTACAGAGACTAGAAAATTGCTCGTAAGTAAATTAAGTCTAAAGTGTTTAGGTGGAAGATAGGAAAAGACTAAATAAAATATTCTCCATCATTCTCTGGCTATTGCAACTTGTATCTGGACGTGTTTTGTGATCTGAAACAATAATTTTAGACGTACTCACGGTGGGATTCCCGTAATATGGTTCAGCATGATGACGTGCCTTCATTTCAAACAGCAAAGATCTCTCCTATTGTCCTCAAGAGGCAAAACGAAACTTACTTTCACTTTAAGCTAACTCACAGACGCATTTCCAAACCACACTAGCCGACTACTCTAAGGTTCGCTGAGTATCCAGGTAGCAGGTAACCCCTCGCTGGTTCTTAGGTCAGCCCCCTTCGCGCGTTCTCTGCCGGTGATTGGAACATGATTTATAATATGATAAAGTCTAGTTTTTGGGTACATTTGACACAAGTTAGGCAAGTAATGGCTATTTTCTGAAGGCTGTGGGAAGGTCAGGTCGTTGCGTTTGGGTACCTTCGTGTATCCTACGAACAGATGGCATCGATCTGAGAAGAAATCCCAGGCGAACGTAGGGTCGTTCTTGTTCGACCACGCAGACTCGTTCGGACTTGGGTGTTGTAGACGAATCGAAATATGGCACCAAACAGTGAATCACGGGATGCGGGTCTGAGGACTTCAACAATCATTCCACACAATAACCGTTAGGCTGCTGTGCAAGGGTTCGAGCCCTCCTCATGTAGTAATACTTACTTTAAAATTATTTTAAGGAAACCGGATGTTCATTACGGCACTCATATAAGCCCGCCATCGGTCCCTATCCTGAGCAATATTAATCCAGTCCCTACCCTCGTATACCACCTCCCTCACATCCATTTTAATATTATCATCCCGTCTACGTCTCGACCTCCCCATAGGTCTTTCTTCCTCAGGTCTTCCAACTAACACTCCATATGTATTTCTAAAGCTAACTACCCATACGTTTACATCCCCTGCCCATCTCAAACGTCTGGATTTAATGTCCCTAACTATGTTAGGTGAAGAATACAATGCTTCCACTTCTGCGTCATGTAACTTTCTCCATTCTCCTGTAACTTGTTCTTAGCCCCAAATATTTTCCCAAGCACTTTATTCTCGAATAGGCCTACTCTTAACCTCTCTTCCTCTCTCAAAATGAGAGGTAAAGTTTCAGGACTATATAGAAAACCGGTAATATAATTGTTTTAAAAATTCCAACTTTCAGTTTTCTATATCAGACTGGATGACATAAGCTTCTCAACCGAATAATAGCAGACATTTCCAATATTTTCCTCTCGAGTTTCATTTAGGCCTATATTTATTACTTTTGCTCCAAGATATTGGAATTTTTCCACCTTTTCAAAGGATTTTTTTAATTTTATTTTTTTAAGTACGACGCTTTATTAATAGTCTATCTTAGGTTATTTAGCGTCTGAATGAGGTGAAGGTGATAATGCGAGCGAAATGAGTCCGGGGCCCAGCACTGAAAGTTACACAGCATTTGCTCATATTGGTTTGAGGGAAAACCCCAGAAAAATTCTCAACCAGGTAACTTGTCCCGATCGGGAATCGAACCCGGACCACCTACTTTCGCAGCCAGACGCGCTAACCGTTACTCCATATGTGTGGACTTTTCAAAGGATAAATTTCTAATTTTTATATTTTCATTTCGTACTATTTTCTGGTAACGAGACATCATATACTTTGTCTTTCCGGGATTTACTTCCAAATATATCTCATTACTTGCTTCAACAAAATATTTCCATGTTTTTCCTAATAGTCTGTGGATTTTCTCCTGACATATTCAAGTTATATGCATAAACAAGCAACTTTTGTAGCTCGTTCAATTCCAAACCCTGTCTGTTTTCCTAGACTTTCCTAATAGCATATTCTAGAACAAAGTAATAATAATAATAATAATAATAATAATAATAATAATAATAATAATAAATACCTAGTTATAATAATGAATTGATTGAGCTAATACGAACTTGAAGACTGATGACATTACATACTTTGTAGGCCTACCTTTATACCTTCGGGAACACAAATCATATGAAGAAGCATCATTTAGTTCTTGATTCTTCTGCTGTTAATATGTATACACTATCATACAAACTATTAAGGGAGGAATTATTCCATACATTTTGGAAAAATACTCCACTTTAGAAGTAAACTATATTCATTCATTTACATTTACATCATTCAACTAACTAATTTGGACTTTCTGGTTTTTCAGAATTGAAAAAAAATGAAAACAGAGTAATAATACTAATGATAATGATAATAACAATACTACTACCACTAATAATAATAATAATAATAATAATAATAATAATAATAATAATAATGGACACCGTAGTCACTACCATTTTCATCGCAGTCGTCAGCATTGATGGAGACATACCGAGTAAAATCCACTTCGTTAGAAGCGAATACGCTATAAAACCTGCACATAAAAATAAAATGTATCTCGCAGCGATCATGGGACTTGTTTTATAGGGGGTCCGGCTCCATTGATTGGGGCTGATGTCCTATTCATTTAATCTATCTGGAATAGTTGTTATGTGCTCTAGTATCGTATGACAGGCAATCACATTGGTGCAGAAACGGCTTTGCCTTGTAGCTAGTCTCCTGCAAGGATGTAATTTGGTCAGTTTTCAGTCACTGGTACAATAGTTACGACCTCGGCAATTGCAGGTGTCTGGCAGCTATTCTACGATGTCAGATCACAGATCGAGTGTCGGTAAAAGAAGGAAATTACTTACTTTCGTGTCCAAACCTGCAGTTTATGGAGAAAATTATTTATTAATTTTAATAGAATTTATATTTACGCGTTAAATATTGTGATGCGGCAGCTCAGGATGATTTGTGATGCAGCAGTAAACAAGAAGCCTGCACACACCAGCTTCCAAGCAGACCGGTTTCTTCTGTGTAATCCACTCCGCAGATTTTCCATCCCTTTCTAACTAAGCTACCCTAGTCGCAAGGCTCGAAAAGAAGCTAGCTTTAGCATTTAAAATAAGTAGTTTCCGAGTTATCCCTTTTCGTCAGTTGTTTTCAGTTGAAGTGTTAGTGTGCATTGTGGCTGATATAATAAATAATGAGCAAAATAACAGTTCCTGACACAAATTTACTTGAATTTTTTTTAGGACAATTGTATTATCAAAACTGACTTACGAACAAAAGTGTGATTTAAAAAACAAATGACCGACTCCCTTGCTGTCAATGAAGGACACAACCAAAAGACAGACGCATACTTACGTAATGATACTAATATTGTGATTTCTCTAAGTATGACAGGGAGTGAGCTAATGTTATACGTATACGTGTCTATTTGCTAGACATATCTGTAAACTGTGAAATCATATTTTATTACGTCTCATTTGAGGTCATGCCTTATTGGTGTTACTTACGATGTTCCAACCAATCTTCGACTGCTGACTTGAAATTGACTACTATTTATTTTAAGACTGTATTTTTGTAATACGTTTTCTCATATTGCATGAAAGACAACTTGAGTTAGCTTCCCCTGCTCAAAATTTCATGCTACGCCACTGGATAGGAATTGAATTTGAGTTCTTCCATTGTGTTTGCTATGTATTTTCTCAGAACGTGGTAATGTGCCATAATGTTTAAAAGACTGGGGAATTTTGCTACTTGTGTCATAGAGTTCAAAATCTTCATTAGTCAAGAAAGGAACAAGCCAAAAATTACATTCTTGAATGTTAAAGTTGAAGATTTACAGTGATGGTGGTAGTGGTGGTGATGACCATAACTGTGAATGAAATACAGTGGAAGCTCTCAAGTTCAACAGAAATCAAGTTCGACGTCGTATAGTTCGTCTGCTTACGTAGGAGAATTGAGGACCGTTTTTGTAAAACTTGCTAACTGAAAAAAACTAAATTTTACAGGAGAGACAAAACACTATAGTAAGCAAGTTTTGCTGTATGTCTCACTTATAGCAGAAAGCAAGTTTTGAAAAAACGATCACACTTTGATACACTACAATGAAGAGAAATAACCCAATTTTACTAAGACGCCTGCCTTATGTTAACGAATCCATGAAAATCTCAATTTTTTTTTTTTTTTCAAATTTTGCAGTTAGCAAGTTTTGCAAAAACGGTCCTCAATTAGAAACGCCCCTATACGGGCACTAAGAAATGGGTTTGCCATTTGAATGGGAATTGGTCCTGTGTCTTGTAGTGATACTTTTGTTAAAGGAAAACAGAATATTTTATTGATTAGGACATCCTTATTGATCACTGATTTTAAATTAATGAACCCTCCTTTTTCTGTTTGAGAATTGTGCCGTTTGTAAGACGGAACTGTCGAAACCCAGTGTGGTACTAGAAGCGCATACACAAGTCTCGGGGCGGGCAGGAAAAGCAAGTACAGTACTGTATTCGTTGATGGATAACCAATAAGAATTTGTATTCATTTCACCTGCCACGTCCACTACTCTTATTGGTCAGAACTTTCAATTCTGTTTTGTCAAACTTAGGAGTGTCCAGTGTATTTGAAAAATTCTCTTGGATGTTTCATGATTTCTTTCTTTGCGTCTACATTTTTCTTTCTTTCTGTATTTTTCTTCTGTCTGACTTTTCTTCTTTCTATCCATCTTTCTTTCTTTCTATATTTTTTGTTTTCCTTTGTAGGTCTACTTTTTTTGTCTATCTTTATCTCTTTCTTTCTTCCTTCCGTTTTTTTTTTGTTTATTTCGTTCTTTCTTTCTTTCATTCACCATTTTTTTCTGCCTTTCTTCCTACAGTTTTCTTTTTTTATACATTTATTTTTTCTTTCTTTACTTCTTCATTTTTCTTCCTATATTTTTCTTTCTGCCTTTCTTTCTTGCCTTCCTTCTACATTTTTTTTCTTTCTAATTTTTATTTATTTCTATATATTTTCTTTAATATGTCTTCCTCTTTACATTTTTTTTCCTTCCACATTTTCTTTCTTTCTGTGTGTCTTTCTTTCCTTACGTCTACACCATTTTTTCTTTCCTTCTGTATTTTTCTTCTGTCTGTTTTTGTTTGTTTCTTTCTTTATTTATTTCTTTCAATCTTTCTCCTTTCTATTCGCCTTTCTCTATTTCTGCATTCTTCTTTCTTCCCTCCTATATTGTTCTCTTTATATTTTTTCTTTTTGTTTGTATTTCTTTCTATCTTTCTTCCTTCCTTCCTTTTTTCTTTCTGTCATTCTCTCTTTCCTTCACCATTATCTTTCCGTCTTTTTTCTACATTTTATTTCTATCTCTCTCTCTCTCTCTATATATATATATATATATATATATATATATATATATATATATTTCTTGATTTCTATATTTTTTTCTTTCTTCTATATTTTCTTTCTTTCTGTTTGTCTTTCTTTCTTTCTTTGTTTCTTTCTTTCTGTTTGCCTTTCTTTCTTTCTTTCTTTCTTTCTTTCTTTCATTTTTCTACATTTTTTCTTTGTCTTTACACATTTTTCTTTCCTTCTTTCTACATGTTTTCTTTCTTTCACTTTCTGTAGAGCCTTATACCCTACTTATATTGTCTTTTTCTCACTTCCCTTTTTATTGTCTTGCTCTAAAACGTTCCCTTCCATTCCTTCTTTTTGCCTTCAGCCATACCTCTCATTGGCTGAAATTCCACTTATGCTGATTATCTAGTTGAAGTTTTTCCGAGGTTTTTCACACCACCTAGACGAATATCAGGTAATTTCCTTGTGAATCTCTGGCCTCATCTTGTTCTTAAATAAATAATCAATAAAAACATCAAGTAATCACTTCTCTCTCTCTCTCTCTCTCTCTCTCTTTCTCTCTGTCTCTCGTAGTTGTTTCGATCCGTGTGGCTGCTGGACAGCCCTGGCTCGCTCCACACACGCGCCTCGCCGGACGTGCGGCCCGGCCGTGTCATTACGCATTACCGCGCTCAGGCATGCCACGACCGCAAGAAATTAGAACTTCTGCTCGCCACCAAGATACAAGTAATTATCGTTCCTCCAGCACTAACCTCTGTATCCTACTCGACGCGGTGCAGGTACCCAAAAAGTTTGGAATCTCTCAGGTTTCAGACCAGCAATCAAGATATCAAACATCAACAGTAACATTGTCACCCAGTAGCATTCTGTTACCGAGATACTGACACCTAGACTATCTCCCCCCTAAATTCTTATGGGAGTTAATCAAAATCCTTCTTTTGTGATTCTATTACTCTTATAGTTTAATAAGAAACATGGCTTGTGTTTTTCATTATTCTATGACCCTTAATTATGAAGAAAATATCCATCCGCGAATCAGAGAAATTTTCAAGAAAATGGTTGATTTTTTTTTTTTTTTTTTTTTTTTTTTTTTTTTTAAGGAGGCCTTCTAAATTGGATATTCCTTTGGTTCTCCTACTTGCAGTACTACTGTGACACGTAATTCCCGATCTTAATCCATTTGTAAGAGAGTCGATATACTGGTATTTGTCGCCTTTAACAACCCAATCTTGTAGCAGTATATTGTCGATCCCAAAATCTTTCAAAATCTGGACAGTCAGTTTTAGTATCGTGCCTGAACTCCGATGAGAAGGCCTCTGATTTCTATATCATCTAGTTGGTATCGTTCTTTATAGAAATCCACAGTAGGGACATACATTGACCTTTTCTCTTTGTCTTCTTCCGGAGATTGTGTGAGATAACTCTCGAACCTAATTGTAGGATCTAAAATATACCACTTTTTAGCAGGCAGTTTCATGACGATCATGTCTATACATCTGTGCTTCCGTTGCTGGGAAGGCCGTGGATTTCTTCGAATACTGTATAGTCCTTTTTGCGCGATGCAGTGGCAATAGATAACATTATAGAATGATGGAGCCCAAGACATGAGACAAGGTTTCTATCTCGCTACATCTTCTGCAGCTGTTATTGTCTGGACTCCTACCCGGGATGGCTCGTACCGGTGCCACATTTGCCGTCTTCTTCAGGCCGTCTCTCACTCGGTAGAAGATAAACTATTGTTTCGTCTTATCCAGGTATTAGCTGGTGTAAATTCTGATAAAAACAGACACTTTTTCCATTTTTTGTCTTAATTGACACCAGTTGTCGAATTCTTTGTTTCTCAGTACTTTTTTTTTTGTCAAATGATCCTTCTCGACTCTTAAGACGACCAATTTTCAGCAGCAGTATTAATATTTAGTTTATGGAAACACCTTTCGAGTTCCTGCTCCAAATTCCTAGTGTATCTCATAATATTTTAGGGAGTATAATATTTTAACAAAGACGTATTCATACATTTATCGGGAATTCCTTTTATGTAAGTTCTGCATAATTAAATTGGTGAACCGTAAGTAATGTCGTTAATTTCAGGGGGTTATTCTTTGAGATATTTCAAGCAAAAAAGTGTCATACAATTTTGTTCGTTTTTTGCTTCCATTTCGATCTAAAATTGTTTTATATGAAACATTTAGTAATGTGTTTTGGGAAAACCATTGATTTAATTCTGAATATGCTAAGTCATTTTAAGACAGCACGGTATTATGATAATAAATTACTGAAATAATTTTATTTTCGTTCTGCAAAATAATTTATAGTTTATAATGTTTCATTTGTTCGGATCAAATCTCTGCACAATTAAAGGACAAAATTATTTTTTTTCGGTAATTTATTGTTATAATTAGAGCCCGGAATTTTAGGTGCTAAAAGTTAAGAATGACACTGAGTGTAGATGAATAGAAGTGGTGCCCGTGAGGAGGGTTTTAAGCTTAGTTCACAAGAGCCCGATATGTAATAATAGACAGCAGAGTCAGAAGGACTGAGCAATGGATCTTGTAAACCGTGTGCTAATTTGTATTTATTTATTTATGTATTTATTTATTTATTTATTTATTTATTTATTTATTTATTTATTTATTTATTCTGGTGTACTTAAGGCCATCAGGCCTTCTCTTCCACAACACCAGGAATACAAATACAATAATAGAAATAAACAGAGAAAAAAAATACACTATTTACAAAATAAAGCTACACAAAAAATAAAGAGAGAGAGAAAAAAACACTATAAACAAAGTAAAGCCACAAAAAATATACACAGGTTGCAGTCACACAAACTTTAAATGAGTGATTAAGTATCATAATTAATTGTATCCTAACTAAGTAAGTGGTGGTTAAGAGGATTGAAGACCTTTAACGATACCAAAGGGAAAACACTGAATGACAAAAATGGCATTTCAAAGAAGTGGAGGCATGACAATGATAAATCGTGCGCTAGGTTGTAAGTGGTGGTTAAGATGATTAGAGACCTTTAGCGGTACCGAGGGAAAATACTGAATGACATCTCAAAGAAGTGGGGGCATGGCTTCTATATTTATACGGTCTTACTAATAAAAACTCTATATACAGACGTTTAAGTGTCTTATACTTATACAATGAGTAGCTCGTTTATAAGTCGTGTGTAAATTCCTTACTAATAATCACTACATACGTCGTGTATAACAGTATGACTGTTACACAGCTACGTCATAGTTTCGTCATTACTTCGTTAGGAAAGGTAATAGAATAATTGAGGTTCTCTATTGCATCCGGTAGAGCGCTCTAGTGTGGCGTGTTAAATATCGATAGTACTACTGGCTCTGATCGATTACAACACTACATTTTGGTCAAAGAGTACAAGCTACAGCAATATTATTCTAACAATTCTATGATCTTTGGTTTGTTCTTCTGTGGCTACAAGGTAACCATCATCATAAAATGACAGTCGATACGAACAGCTGTTAGAGAGGCGGCCATTTTTTCGCTATATACAACGCTTAAACAAGGGGTTTTGTGTATATAACTACTGCAAAGCAATTTCCATTGTATAGTTACAGCCTGTTTATACGTCCATAGCTTATTCACGGTTTATTAGTAACGTTTTCTGTCTCAACTCTGCATAAGTCTCGTATAAAAACTATACACGGTTTATTAGTAAGACTGATAAACTATAGCGAGGAACCTAAAATTCAAGGTTCTAGTCATGATACACTGTTCTCTTAAATTGACTAAGCACATTCAGAATTAATCAATGACTTTCTCAAAACGCGCTTTGAAATATTTCATATAAAACAATTGTTATCTCGAAAAGGAAGCAAAGACGAGCAAAACTGTATTAAACTTTTTTGTTTGAAATATCTCAAAGAATAACCCCCTGAAATTAATGACATTACTCACGGTTCATGCTGTATATGTGCTCAAATATAGAATGTATTTTAAGTAAGATAATACTGTCTGTGTTCAATGTTATAAATAAAAGAAAATGGACGTTCATAAAATGAAGTGAAATTTCATTGATATTATAATAAAGTGAAGGGAATTATTACGAAATACGTGATACCTTATCAATAAAACGTGTAATTTTCGTCACACGGATTGTTTTCCGCTTTCTATCACTCTCACAGCGTTGTAATACTAATAATTGATGGTAATGCTACTTCATTAACGTTACCTGATGCATAATGCTACCTTATTTGTTTGTATTCTGCTCTGACGCGATGGATTCAAGCCTCAGCAGGACGTAATGTTCAGCAAGAAAGCCAATAAATTACTCTTATTTCTTGTGACGTGTTACAAGACATTAAACATCTTTGAGTCTTGAAAAATGCTTCTGCATCTTCAAACGAGATAGGATAGCAAGACTATTGAACTAATCAGTACGAAACCAATAAACGTAGGTACTTTAATCAGTTTGAGACTGAGCAGAAATCATCTTCTTATAGTGACAACATTCCTTAACCTGAACTATCTGTAGTGGTCAAATGCTATTACCTGAAAAATTAAAAGAAATTAAAATATGAATCCTGTATACTCGAATTGAAATTTCATTTATTTATCTCTACAGCAACAGTGACCAAAACTCGAACGGCAGTGATTACACGTGAGAGACAGTCTAAGAAGTAAGGAGACAGGGGAGAGGTACATGGCATGAAAACTACAACCAGTGGCGGTTCGTGTACTAACATTGAGGTCTTCATCAACCCCGCGAATAAAAATAGCAAGCTCTCCTGGAATCAGTAATGTCATTATTTCATCAAGAAGCAATTAAAAATATATACAAATTGTCTTGTTTTTTTAAATATTCCTCATGTACACAATCAGAAATTTCCCTAATTCTCTTCTGGATATTTAGTCGAGAAATGCGCAGTTTTTTTCAAAATAATTAACAACTTTCATTGCACAAATTATTTCAGCCACCTTGATCATTACGCTTTTATAAAACTCTCCTCCGTTGGAAGGCTTAAGAGAACGAGCTGTTTCGTTCACCACTAGATAGCTGGCTTCCTTACATTTATTTATGTCATCTTTCTCTTCATGACGATGATTGAAGGCTGATTTCAGTTCTTGGAGTTTAATAGCTCGTTTCATTACTAAACTAGCACGTAATGTTCGATCAGTTTTTCTATATTATTATTATTATTATTATTATTATTATTATTATTATTATTATTATTATTATTAAATCAATAACTAGTAAGTAACTTATACGATGAAAGAGTAATGGAACGGAGAAAAATTCTCTCCGGCGCCGGGATTTGAACCCGGGTTTTCAGCTTTACGTGCTGATGCTTTATCCACTAAGCCACACCGGATACCACCCCGGCGTCGGACAGAATTGTCTCAGATTAAGCTCCAACTCTTGGGTTCCCTCTAGTGGCCGCCCTCTGCACTACGTCATAGATGTCTATGAACGTAGGACCGAAGTCCACACATGTGCTGAGGTGCATTCGTAATGAGTGACTAGTTGGCCGGGATCCGACGGAATAAGCGCCGTCTTAAATCACGAAGTGATTTACGCATATCATATATATTATTATAATGTACCGAAGTACATATGATATTTCCATGCAGATATTCTGCGTCATCATACGATGAAAGAGTAATGGAACGGTGTGGCTTAGTGGATAAAGCATCAGCACGTAGAGCTGAAAACCCGGGTTCAAATCCCGGCGCCGGAGAGAATTTTTCTCCGTTCCATTACTCTTTCATCGTATGATGACGCAGAATATCTGCATGGAAATATCATATGTACTTCGGTACATTAAAATAATATGTAGTAAGTAACTGATAATAGTCATCAAAAATTAAAAAATAAATTAAAATGGAGATATGGCGTAGTAATTATTTTATCATTCAAGGGAAGATATATACCTATATATTGAGGCACGTATATAAACATTATAGTAACACTTGTTGATTAATAATAATAATAATAATAATAATAATAATAATAATAATAATAATGGTAATAATAATATCTGTTATGCCTGTGTATTCAGCGTAATGCCCTGTAATGTCTCTTCTATATACTACTACTAATTGGACCGTTGAGCAAAGCAACATATTACATCTTCTCCAACAGAACAGCGAATAAATTCCTCTTCCCATTCTGTACGAAACCTTCTGTTCCTGCTAGAGACAGAGGGTTTGTAGAGCGACATGGTACCGACACTGCTTACCTTCAGTACGTGAGCGAGACAGACAGCAATGTACAGGAAACTCCCCTTACTAGTATGAATGTCTTTGATTACACGATGTAATCTCGATAACCAGATTGGTCACCGCTGCTCTACAGCAATAAATCGACAAGTAGAGTCACAAAAGTATAGGAACCTAAAACATTTATTATTATTATTATTATTATTATTATTATTATTATTATTATTATTATTATTATTATCATCATCATCAGACTATTATTATTATTATCATCATCATAATCATCATCTTCATTATTTCTTATCTGTAGTTCCGTGGCTCATTTCTTTTAATAATTCATTTATTTAATCTGGCAGAGCTAAGGCCAGTAGGCCTTCTCTTCCGCCCAGCCAGACTCTAATTCTAATTGAATACAATTGGTTACATAGTTATTACATTAATATCTAGACCATAAAACAACATGAAAGTAAATAATGAAAGTTGGATAAGTAATGTTAGTGTGACAATAATAAACATTGGTAAGAAATAGTGATGATAATAATAATAATAATAATAATAATAATAATAATAATAATAATAATAATAATAATAATGAGATAATTTAGATATTTATCTGTGATATATATAACCATTAAACATTGAGAAACCTGAAACAGCTATTATTGTCAACAAGAATTGTTAGAAAAATATCTCGTTAGCCTATTCTTAAATTGGTTTGATGTCTGACAGTCCCTGACATTACTCGGTAGGGAATTCCAAAGTCGAGGAACAGCCACAGTGAAAGAAGATGAATATGAGGATGTTCGGTGGGAGGGAATGGATAATATTGAGGAGTGTTGTGATCGTGTGTCTAGGTTATGATGGGTGGATAAATTTTGAAAACGAGACGCAAGATAAACAGGAGTGGAGAAATGCAATATATGAAAGAGAAGGGAAAGACAGTGGATTTCCTACGATCTTCTAGACGGAGCCACGACAACATTTCGAGGGATGATGTTACGTGGTCAGCCCGGCGAATATTGCAGACGAAACGGACGCACATATTATGAACACGTTGTAGTCTCTGCGCCGAAGTAGGAATCATCCCGACTTTTGTCTTAGCGCCTTAGAAAAATCACGGAAAACCAGAGCCAGGATGAGTTGCCTGAATTTAGAAGACTAACCAATTGGCTGTGATTTAACTCTAATGAAATATGGTGGGATCGATTCCGGTAGCCTGATGTTGAGAAGAGTGTGTGTTCTAATCAACAACCCAGTACTCTAGCATAAATCCATCGGATGAATCTAATGACATAGTTCGCCAGGACAAAACTACTCGTAAATTTGACTATATAACACCTTCCCTCCAGTTACTTTCATGGACGCGTCTGAAGGAACGAAGAACATAACATTCACTGTCTCTTCTGTTTAGAATCATGCATACTTCTACTCCGAATTATCTGTTATCGCGCTTTCAATTTCTCACAACTCTTCGAAACCGGCATCAAGCACTTCTTTCTGTCCCTCATCATACAACGTCTTTATACTCATCTTCCTATACTATAGAAATACCTCAACTCTGGAATTCGTTACCTAATGACGTCAGGGACTGCCGGACTTTATCACAATTCAAAATTAAATTGGAAAATTTTGTCTTATTTAATGCTTTTTAGGTATTGCTAGCAGTGTTGATTTGTGTTTTTTACTCTAGATTAAAATCGGAAGTTTCTTGTTCATGTTAGTTAATTGGTTAGGATACAATTAATTATACTTAATCACTCATTTAAAGTTTGTGTGACTGCAACCTGTGTATATTTTTGTATGACTTTACTTTGTTTATATTGTTTTTTTTTTTTCTTTTTATTTCTGTTATTGTATTTGTATTTCTGGTGGTGTGGAAGAGAAGGCCTAATGGCCTTAACTACACCAGAATAAATAAATAAATAAATAAAAATATATATATATAAATAAAATAAATTATATTAATTAATTAATACTTGTAGTTAACCTGACGAACTGCCAACTTCTCAGACTCTCAAGCGAAGTGTATCTGTAAATCAATTTACTATATAGGTTATAATTTCAATGGAATTAATTTATTTGTAAAATTAGTTAAAGCATAATAATGCAAGGTTATATTGCTCAAACTATAATCGTGTAATCATCGTGTACCTCGATTTTGCTTTTACCACGTAATTGTTACACAAGATTTCTTTTTCACTATCAATTTTTTCAGATGAAGCAGGTTCGCCAACGGCCATCTTTAGTGAAATACAACTATCCTAGCCCTGTTATTGAGGATCATTTTAAAGCCGTGTCAACTAATATTGTCTGTTTTTAAATCCCGTTAAATATTTGGAAATTAAAAACCTTTAATTACCTCCACATTTCGTCACGTACTAAGTAATAACACTCAACTTTTATAGCACAATTTTATAGTGACTCATTTAATAGAGGAACCTGTAGTCCTATTATGTACAGGTTTGATGGATGCCCACAAATCCGCGCTCATATTTGAGTGCATATAACTAACAGGGACTTGTATTAAACATGATCTATACGAATAATGGCTGCAACGTTGAAGAATGCCTACATCCTAATTATTCAGTTCTTTTCGACGAACTACATTTCGTATGTAGTATGAAATTTATCCTTTCGAAAGATAGAAAAAATTGAAAAACATTGGAACAGCAGTAACAAATATGACACTCGAGAATAAATTAAACGCAGAATAAATATGGGAAATGCCTGCTTTTATTCGGTTGAGAAGCTTTTATCATTCAGCCTGCTCTCAAAAAATCTGAAAGTTAGAATTTATAAAACAGTTATATTACCGGTTGTTCTGTATGATTGTGAAACTTGGACTCTCACTTTGAGAGAGGAACAGAGGTTAAGGGTGTTCGAGAATAAGATGCTTAGGAAAATATTTGGGGCTAAGTAGGATGAAGTTACAGGATAATGGAGAAAGTTACACAATGCAGAACTTCACGCATTGTATCCTTCACCAGACATAATTAGGAACATTAAATCCAGACGTTTGAGATGGGCACGGCATGTATGTAGTAGCTACGTATGGACGAATCCAGAAATGCATATAGAGTGTTAGTTGGAAATCCTGAAGGGAAACGACCTTTGGGGATAAAAAAATTCATTGGCTGATAAAGAGAACAAAAAGGGGAAAGGCAGGAAAGAAATATATAGTCTATATTTTTACAAAACTATCGCAGAGAAAAGGGCTTATAACTGAAAGGAATCTGAATTGAAAAAGTGCAATTTTAATTTATTTTTGAAACTAGACAATGTCTGACAGTCTCTGACATGTTGTGGTAGAGAGTTCCAGAGATGAGCTGCAGAGACGGTGAAAGATGAAGAGTAGAAGGATGTTCTGTGTTTAGGAATGGAGAGTGTGATATGGTGTTGTGAGCGAGTATCTATTTCGTGATATGAGGACAAATGTTGAAAACGAGAAGCTAAGTAGCTAGGGTTAGAGTTCTGAAGAATATTGAAGAGTAAAGTGAGAGAGTGAATAGGTCTTCGCTCTTTGAGACGGACCCAGGACAGCATATTTAGTGAAGGTGTGATACGGTCAGATCTACGGACGTTGCAAATAAATCGAACACATGCATTATGAACACGCTGTAGTCTGTCTGTCAGTCTCATGTTAAGGTCAGTGTAGAGAGTGTCACAATAATCAAAATGAGGCATCAAGAGCGACTGCACTAAATTATTCTTGAGAAGCAACGGAAGGAAATTTCGAATTCTTTTTAGTGCGTGAATTTCCATAAAATAGTGCATTATGCAACGAGCCTATAATGATAGTAATTAAGACGCAAGTACATTTGTTTATGAAACTCGCTTGCACTCGTTTCATAATTTTCATACGAGCGTCTTAATTACCATTATAGGCAAGTTTCATACGACTTTTTATGCTCGACCATATTTCTAACTTGAAATTATTCAGAAGTATCATTTTATTTGTATATGACTCAAGATCTGAAGTGACCTTGTGTATAGCTCGTTTGAGATGTGCGCAGACGCGAAAGTATTGATTTTTCCGAGGAACAATAATGTCATTGACCTTGATGTAGAGAATAACATGAACTAATTTTGGTATAACCTGGAAATTGATTTAGAATTGAAAAACGAGATGACAAATTGAATTTATTTGAATATTATTTACAATTAACGCTAAATTATTATAGTAACAGAACATAACCTTCTGCGACAGTATTGTATTTCTAGCCTCCGTGACGTTTCCCTCTTTATCTTTCGATTGCATATCCGAGAATAATTGAAAACCTGAACTTTAATGAATAGGTGTACTTTAATGACATACATTAAAATACTGCTACCAGGTGTATAATTACTACATTTAGGCATGGTCGAGCATAAAGTATTTTACATATGTGTATGTGTGATTTGAATATTCAAACTTAAGTTTCTATCCATATAAATTCCTAGATTTTTTCCTCTATCGCTGTAAGGGATAATGGACAACTCTCAGTTGATTATAGTCGTTAAATATCTAATTAGAAATGACAATGAAAATGAAGTAGAAGTACTCTAAGAATCCTATTTCACAATCACTTTGTTGAACATAAATCTCAGAGACATTTCACCAGCCTTTGTGAAGAATCTTTCAGGTGACTGATATAAGAAAGAATTGACAAATGAAGCGACTTGTGCCGCTATTGCTCTTGCTAGCAGACAGCATGCAGGATGTCTGGGCCTGGTCAGACTTGCTGCTGTCCCATGGCCAGTAATTTAACTTCTCCTAAACTGTAGCTCTTCCTTCTTCCCCTCCGATGCCACCCCCCCTCCTAGTCTCCGCTAGTCGAGATGACCTGTAGCTAAGCTAGGACTTAGATGCCCTAGGATTAATTATGATATAAAGTAATAGGCTACATAAATACCAGGAAAACGGAATCAAGTTTCCGAAGGCGGGGATCGCAGAGTACTGAAATCTTGTTCTAACGAACCCACTGATTACAGAAGCTTCGGCTATAATGAATCAAGATCGTCACTCTGAGTTGTTATTAGATATTGTGTACAGTATGATAGGGAGTACCTGACTGCTTGATATTTAGACATATTTATAATTTCAAAATTAAGATTAAATAAACTGAATTTATTGCTGATGTCATTTGGGCAATATCTCACACTGCAAATCCAGTGGACTCTGCTTGGTTTCCAGCTAGAAAGTCCTGATTTACCTCATCCCATTAAAACTTAGCCTATGTCTCTTACCTTGCATTCGTTCTAATTATTTTTTTTTTTACAAAATAAGCCGCCCTAAATAAGGGTTCGAATAGATCGGCCTACTAATCAATTCATAAAGATATATTATTTTAATGTACCGAAGTACATATGATATTTCCATGCAGATATTCTGCGTCATCATACGATGAAAGAGTAATGGAACGGAGAAAAATTCGTGATCCGTCGGATCCCGGCCAACTAGTCACTCATATCGAGTGCACCTCAGCACATGTGTGGGCTTCGGTCCTGCGTTCATAGACATCTATGACGTAGTGCAGAGGGCGGCCACTAGAGGGAACCCAAGAGTTGGAGCTTAATCTGAGACGATTCTAACCGGCGTCGAAGTTGTATCCGGTGTGGCTTAGTGGATAAAGCATCAGCACGTAGAGCTGAAAACCCGGGTTCAAATCCCGGCGCCGGAGAGAATTTTTCTCCGTTCCATTACTCTTTCATCGTAATTCATAAAGAATAATCATGAAAACCAATTGTGTGACAATTTGAAAAAGAAAAGAAAACATTAATATAAATGATACGAATACATAGGAAATCATTTACAATAAAAGTTTGTTGGCTACAAACGATTACTAATTATAACTAAGGATGATTTTAACACATGAGATCCTATGGCATCAATCATTGCATCAGAAATTGTAAATTGTTGAAGTTGATTTAAAGTTTCTCGTGGGATCGAGCCACGGGCACCGAACAGGAGCCCAAAACTGTCCAATATGTGATGTGGTATTGTGCTCCAAGATGCTGACAACAAGGCTCATAGATGACTTCTTTTTCACGACACACCTCTTGTGGCTGTTGCTCGTGCATCTCGAAAAGGATTGTGGGATCAAGAATGACACCCTTATCCTTCTGCCGATCAATTATGGTGATATCAGGACGTCTAGTAGAGCCATCAGAAGAGACGCAACCAATCTCCTCATAAACCTCATAGGAAGCATTCTGACGGATTGAAGCTGCGATGAGAGAACGAACCGTATTATGTCTGTTGATTCGGAGCAATTCTCCATGATGGCAGAAACCCAAGACGTGAGGAAGCGTTTCTTGCTCGTCGCAACGGGTTGAGTCAAGAGTTCTACCAGGGAGAGTACGTACAGGTATTGTATTACAGTTCATCTTAATGGCTTGCGTCCACTGACTGCTCGAAAGTTCCTTTTTGGTTGAGATCCACGAATTACCTTTCTTCCAGTGAGAATAGAAAGCAACTCCCGAACCTTTACTTTTCAATTTGCTCCATTGATGAAAAGAATCTTCACGCAATGCTTTTCTTAGTTTTTGAGAAGAAATACGTTCAGAGCAATCTGAAATATTTACTTTACTTCATGCTGACATACGATCAAGAAGTATTGTGACTTGTGGAACTCAAATTAAAGTCAAAATTCTGATAAGAGTCAGAAAATTAAAATCAAATAGGTCTGCCTAGAAGCTCGGAATCGAAGATTATTACATATTTTATCCATGACTGATATCTAAACTGGTCTTTCTTTCACCGTACTTGGCAACCTATGTAAACAATGGCTTTCTTCACACCAATGAGTCAAAAGTTTTTCCATGACAACCAACACATTGGCGATAATAAAATCCATACATTCTGTATGTAATTTCTTAAATCCGATTCAGCTGTATGTTCATGTAGGGCAGCGGTGACCAAAACTCGAGCTGCAGTGATTACATGCGACAGACAGACTATGAAGTAAGGAGACGGAGGAAAGGTACTTGGCATGAAAACTACAACCAGTGGTGGTTCCTGTACTAACATCTTGATCAATCCCGCGGATAAAAATCTCAAGCTTTGCTGTATCAGTAATGTCACTGCTGTCATCAAGAGCCAGTGAATAATATACGATTTTTCTTGCTTCTTTTTCAAACTGCCTTTTGAATATAATCAGGAATTTTATAAATTCTTTTCTCGATACTTGGTCGAGAAAGTCGTAGTTTTTTTTTTTTTTTTTTTTTTTCAAAATCAATAACTTCTTATGGACAAGTCATTGAAGCTCTTTTAATCATTACTCTTATGAGAAATTATTTTCTATTAAAAAGACTTTAGAGCACGAGATATTTCAAACCCCATTATTTTGCTGACTTCCTTACATTTATTTATCTCATCTTTCTCTTCCTGGCTATGATTTAAGACATGTCAATTCCTGGCATTTAACAGTTCGTTGGCACATAATATTGAATCAGTTTTTCTACAGTGTTATTATTAAGTGCATAATTAATAAATTTACCCTCGTCTAAAAATTAAGAAGATTAAAAATTGAGATAAAACCTAATAATTTTATTCTTCTAGGGAGAAGATCTAAAAATTTCATTATTCATGCACGTACAGAAGAATCACAGAAACACATAGTGGTCAGTAATAATAATAATAATAATAATAATAATAATAATAATAATAATAATAATAATAATAATAATATATTATTCATTATTCAGTGTGGCAATTAATGTTTCTATATACTCCTAATTGAACCGTTGAGCAAAGTAAACATATTATATTTTTTTCCGACAGAACAACAAAAAAGTTCTTCTCATTCTTTACGAAAACACCTCTTACTGCTTGTAGAGACATAGTTTGTAGAGCGACATGATACCGCCACTGCTTACCTTCAGTACGCGAATAAAACACACAGCAATATACAGGAAACTCCTTGTACCCGTTTGAATGTCTGTGTTTACACGATGTAATCACGACACCCGTTTTGGTCACCGCTGATGTAGGGTAAAGTTGCCTAATTCCGTGATAGATTTATTTCACTGAATGTCACGGGATTGCGTATCTTGCTAGGAAGTTCACCCGTGCCTCGAAAGTAGGCGAAAGATGCAGTATTTGGAGAAAGATGTCTGAAGCTATGGTCGAACGGCATAGCTTTGACTGACATTCAATTTTAAAAAAGTATCACGGAATTATGCAACTTTACCCTAAGCAAGTTTTAATCCTGGTTGAGCGTATAGTAAGAGAAGGCCCTACGGCCTTAACTCTGCCAGGTTAAATAAAGCTTTATTATTATTATTATTATTATTATTATTATTATTATTATTATTATGTTCATTCAATTGTAACTTCTTCAAAAGCAACACATTACAAAGAAAAGGCGTACAATTTAAAATTAAATTTATATACCTGTAATCAAATTTACATACCAGTAATGGATGAAATAACGTATAGTACACGAAAGTAAACAGTTTTACTTTCTTATACTATAAATTCAGATCAGCAGGCCCCCTGATGAATATGACCAAGACACAAGTAATGTCAAACGGGCCGGAGTCACCCATAATAATTGAGGGGTTACGTGGACTAACAACCTAAGTGATTTTAAGCCGTTATTTCACAGATCACATTTTCCGACACTGTCTTGTGTGCTTTATATTGTAACAAAATCTTGTTTCTCTACCTTATTCCTAAAGGGCAGCAGAAGCAGCGTTGTGTGAGTATGCTAGAGTTCCGTCATCCTGTAGCTGGTTCTTAAGGCTGGTTCACAATAAACCGGGAATGAAAACGACAACGAGAACGAGAACGGAAATAATGTTAAAATAAGTGTACTTAAATGTGAGCGTTCACAATAGTTAATTGTGAATGCTCACATTTAACTACATTTATTTTAACAATATTTCCGTTCCCGTTCTCGTTGTCGTTTTCATTCTCGGTTTATTGTGAACCAGCCCTTACAGTGTGTCTAGCGGCCCGACTGGCAACGTGCGTTGTGTCTTTTCAGTGTGAACATAAATGGAGACTGATTCTGACAATGAAAGTGGTGATGTGTGTGGAAGTACTACATCCACGAGAGGTGTGAAAAGAAAAATAAGGAAAAGTAGTTGGAAGAAGGAAAATGCAAAGAAGAGACGTAATTCCGGTGAAAGTTACATTTCAAGAAGCGGTGAAACAAAATCCGCTATACGATACGCTGTTGTAAAAACATGTTGTAAATGAATTGTGCAGGTAAATTCAGTCATATTGATGAGCAGAGACTTTTCAGTGGATTTTGGAGTATTGGAGAAAAACAACTGCACGACAATGTTGTTAGCTTACATTGAAAAAAAAAAACCTTTCCGTAACACGAAGAAACTTACGTCTGGAAGAACTCGTTAGTATTCATTTGTATACAACGTGAAATTAGAGGGCACTAATGTCACTGTATGTAAAGGATTTTTACTGAAAGTGTTGCAAATTACAGAAGCCCGTATGAAAACATGTCAGCAAGCTTTGAAAGTGGGGGCTGTTGCTACAACTGAAAATCGTGGAAAACACACAAATCGACAAAGGAAGATTGCACTGCACCTGGACTAAAGAATGAAAAGATTGGGGATGTCATGTCCTTGTTGAAATTCATGACAAAAGATAATGCTATGTGGCTACAGGGAATTCTGGACAGATTCAGATTTAAAAGTGCAATGATGGATCTGAAGTCACAGATGAAGATGAATGAAAACCATGTTTGTTTTGTACATTAAATTTCAAGTTTAAAAACACATAACTTTTTATTTAGTGTCATAAAAATGTATGAACAAAGGTCAACATAGTTCAAATATTAATATGTCTTTAATTTAATTTATATAATAAAATCATTAATTAATTTTGTATATGTTATTTTTACAGTATAGTACGAAAGAACAGAGTTTATTTATGCATTTGTGATATTGTGCAGTAAAGTACAAAGTTAACAGAAGTGTTTGTATTCTTATGTTACATAATATTCTCCGATAGAAACCATTTATTGGTGTTCTGTGGACTAACAACTTAAAAGGAAGTCGCTATTAACATTTTTTTTTAAATATTGTAGTTCAATAATAGCCATTACTTCGTTACATTTTTGTGTTTAAGGAATGCTATATTGATAATATATATTTTAAATGTTTGATGGAATATCACAGGAACACAAAAAAAGTAATATCGTAATTTTCAACTTCAGTTTACTCAAAAGTATGGTTTTGCACATAAGCTGTTAGTCCACGTAACCCCTCAATTGATGGTGCAGAACTACAATAGGTATACTTTATTTTATTTCATGGAGTGCAGTTTCATAGAAAGGACTTTGCCGACAGACCTTCTACTGCCCCCTACTAATTGATTGTCATAAATAAATGTCTTCCTTACTGTGACGGAAATATTGTCTTCTCTTGTTAGTAACCAATCACAACTCTCGTTCAGAAGAATTGACAGGTGCCCGTCAAATCCACGTGGAGGCAGAGTTGCCGCATCTTTTCCCAATTTCAAGAATCCCGTCAGTTTCACTGCATAATTTCGAAGGTCACCAGGATTGTGGCAACTGTGCAATGTTGGGACGAAGGGACAGGATGGAACTGTCAGAGCTGTTTGTGTAGGAAGTCATAAATCTGTAAGTGGGTGTTCAAAGGAGCCACCGAACTGCACTCCTTGAAATAAAATAAGATATACCTGAATACGTATACCTAGGACAGCTAGTCTCCTTCCACCAGAAGACGGAGAAGGGAATAAAACGAAGGATTTCTCTGCCGTGGAAGGCATTCTGGACTCTCAAGTTCATCGTACTGGAGAGAACACTCAGCAAGAAACTCAGAATAGAAATATTGGAGACCTGCGTAACTCCTGTACTGTTATATGGGTGCCAGACATGGTCTCTCACTGCCAAACTTCGTAACAGTCTCCAAATATGCCAAAGGACGATGCTGAGAAAGATACTAGGCTTATCACTGAGGAACAGAGTTCCAAACGAAGTGCTACAAACGATGTCAGCATTTAATGATCCAGCACTGCAAGCCACCAACACCAAATGGAAGTGGGGAGGCCATGTTGCACGACTTAGAGACGGAAGATGGACGCAAACAGTCACACTATGGGATCCCCGCATTGGCAAGAGATCACCCGGAAGACCAAGAAGAAGATGGGTCGACCTCTTCAGTGAACGAGTAGGAAGCCATTGGTCAAGCAGAGCAAGACATAGGGAAGACTGGAAAAACCTAAGAAGACAAGTGAACAGCGACTGAAACCAGTGCGACAGAAACAAGCGAACAATATCCAACAGTGCAAAATGTGAACCAAGTGAACAATTCCAAGATTTTAAACATCTCTTACGTGGAGTAGCTCACCGCGTGAGAAAAATAGAGCTCTCCCTCTATAGGAGGAGGCCTTTGCCCTTAACGGGACATTTTTAGGCTAATCATTTCACTATAAATTACTACAATTCATGAGTAGACGTTTCAAGCAATCTTTGGAATTTACTTAAATCCATTGTAATTTTTTTAAATTTCACTTTATTGAAAATGTCTGACAGTTTACGTCTATAAGCTAGATATAGCCTACGGGAATATCTTTTTGAGCCCTACAACTTAATAGCAAACATTCTCATGGGAGGCAGATAAAAGTTATTTTTTTCTTCCACCATGTAATTACGCTCGAGTGCCAAAATTTGTATAAGAACTTGTTTTGACGTTATTGACACGTTGGAAGAAAAAAGAATAACTTTTTTATCTGCCCCCCATGAGAATGTTTCCTTGTTAGATTGAATTTCATTAAACTGTCATGTTTGAGATCGAAACATGCAAACAAAATATGTATACATCTGTTTGTTTATTTATCTAATTGCTCATTTAACTGTCTACCGTTTTCTCTTCTCAGAAACTTACATTCTATCCTATTCAGTTAATTGATACTTAGAAACTAGAAACGCGATGCAAAGATTTTCATGTCATTGGATTAATTATGAGGATCATGAAGGATTTTTTATGGTTTATTTTACGAAGCTTTATCAACTGATGTGGTTATCTAGCTTCTGAATGGTATGAAGGTGATAATGACAACGAAATGAATCCAGGGTCCAGCGTCGAAAGTTACCCAGCATTTGCTCTTAATGTGTTAAGGGAAGATCCCGCAGAAAACCTTAATCAGGTAACTTGTCCCTACTCGTTTCACGGTCAGGCGTGCTAATCTTACTCCACAGCTTTGAACATGAGGGATTTTAAGATGTAGGCCTACAAGTAGTTGAATTTTCTAGCACTATGGTCAGGATAGCGGAAAGCTACCGCCTGAGACAACATAGGACAAACACAAGACAAGCAACAGATGCCTGGGGAATGATTTGTTAATTATCCTGAAGGGAAAGGGCAGACTTAGCACTAAGTCCATCTTATAGAACTAACACCAGCTGACTAAGTTGATGTTCACTGGAATTGGTTGGGTCACTGAGTGAGAAGAAACTGCCTACCAAAGGATACACTGGAAGGAATGGTGAACGGGAGAACAGTTCGGGGCGGAAAAAGATATCAGATGATAGACGACATTAAGATATGTGGACCATATGCGGAGACTAAGGGTAAGACAGGGAATTGGAAAGATTGGAGAATGCTGGTTTCGCAATGAAAGACCTGCCCGTGGGCAGAACACTTGTATACAGGGTGATTCACGAGGATTTACCGTCCCTTACGGAGATTATTTCCGAAGACATTCTGAGCAAAAACTGTCGTATAAAATTTGTTCTAATCTCAGTATTTTCAGAATCACACTAATTTGAAGGTTTTTTTTTTTTTAAATATCGTTATTCTTGAGTTTTAAGGGTAAAAGAATATTACAGATAAAGAATGAACTGTTCACTAATAAAATTTCTTTAATTAGCTAATATTCTGAAGCTAAAAATGTGTTGTGAATTCCATAGTTGCTTCGTACTGAATTTTTTTCCTTTTTTTTTTTTTTAACTTTAAAATTACATTTTCTTACGCATTTATCAAACAATTGTTACAAATCACGTCACTCTTGTAAATTCTTTAAGACTGTACATTAAGATGCATAAATAAACTGTAAAGAATCAAGTTCCTAATGTATGATTTGTAACAATATTTCTGATAAGTACGTAAGAATGGTGTTATTTTTAGTTAAAAATTGAAAAATAAAATCTGTGCAAAGCAATTAAGAACAAATTTTTAGCTTTAGAACACTAGCCATTTAAAGAAATGACACTTCTGAAAAGTTCATTCTCTATTTGTAATATTTTTTTACCCTTAAAACTAAAGAAAAAAGGTATTTTACTAACAACTTCAAATTAGTGTAACTCTGAAAATACTGAGATTAGGACAAATGTTTATATGACATTTTTTTGCTCAGAATGTCTTAAGAATTAAGCTCCGTAAGGGACGGTAAATTCTTGTAAATCACCTTGTATATACGAAATAAAACACGAGTTCAATGTCAAATAGCAGTATAGCGAACGTAGAAGCTCCGCCCACGATCCCTTCCACTTTTCCCCTACTAGCTCAACAGACACTCTACGTGATAGGCTAGTTTTGTGTCGAATGCACATTTCATGTGGGTGGGGATAACTTCCCCTACTGGCGTTCGCTATATTGCGATTTATATCCAGTATCTTCACATACAGAAATGCTATAACTTGAAATAAAGCAAATCGAGAAATAAATTAACTCTGTTGTAGTCATCGGTGGTCTAATGGTTACCGTGCTTGCAATGAGGTCCGAGATTAAGACTTCCTTCGAAAGAGAAGAAAGCCCGTGTAGATTTATGGCAATTAGAATAACACTGTCCTTGATATAGACAACGAATCCATTTCTCTTCCACATCAAAATTTGAAGGTAGCATATTGACTCTTTATCAGTGGGCTTATGCCACACGTAATCCATACCAAATGAATAATATCCTCAATAAAAATGTCATATACTATACGGTCTGCCGTCCACACCTGTGGAGTAACGGTCAGCGCGTCTGGCCGCGAAACCAGGTGGATCGGGTTCGAATCCCGGTTGGAGCAAGTTACCTGGTTGAGGTTTTTTCCGGGATTTTCCGTCAACCCAATACGAGTAAATGCTGGGTAACTTTCGGTGCTGGACCCAAGACTCATTTCACCGACATTATCACCTTCATTTCATTCAGACGCTAAATAACATAGATGTTGATACAGCGTCGTAAAATAACCCAATAAAAAATATATATACGGTCTGCCGATGGAAGACGATGCTGCTTTAAGGTGAGTGTTTCACTAAAGAAAGTTATCAGGTCCTTCACTTCTGAGGACGACCGTTGTGCCACTCTCGATCTGAGTAACTTGATGAGTTGGACGAGACAAAAAGATGGGAGTAGCTGAGTCGATGTCGTCCAGCTAATTTGTCGGACGTGCTGCCCTGAGACTTCGCGCCGCCGCCACGCGGATCAGATAATTGCGCCACCACCCCCTGGAGTCCAGGCTCGTAGCCCGTGTGGGTCGCCAGTCGTGACTGCATGCAACATCCTGAAATTTTATGTAGAGCACAGTCCTCAACCACGGCATGGCACGCACTTCAATAAATTTCTGTATGTACAACGTTTATATTTTAGGAGGAATACAGTACAACTCTTACTAGGTATACAGCAGTGATGTCAAAGCAAGCGCATTTTTCTGACCTTGACGTCGTGCGCGGGCATTAAGCGCTAGGTATGCTAGGAGGAATAAGCAGCCCGTTGGATTAAGAAAACAGTGGTGCACAAACTTCAAACGGAACGTGAAATTTTATGTCGTTATTTTTATATAGCTTCTTTCTGTTTGTTATTTTCTATATTGTCTGTAAAACAAAAGTACTAACACCTATTTCTTAGCCTAATATTGCAGTTGTGTTTTAAACTTTAATAACATAATAAAGAGTAAAGAAGGAATATTCACAAAAATTCCATAATAACTACAACTATACTGTACTAAGTGAATTAAACACATCATTCATAAAGAAAGTGTTATCCCAAAGAAAGACACTGAATATGACATGATAAGTTGAAATTGATATTGATGGTATCTTTAGCCTTATAAAAGAAATCAAAACAATATTATAGTACAAAGCAAAGTTGCCTAGGTATATGTTTTAACTGTAACTAATAATACTTAATAAAGCTCTTATCGCATTCTGCTTTTAGATGATATTGGTACGCAACTTTCTGTTATCAGAATATTAAATTATCTCGAAATCTGCTGAAGCTATAGACCTGACGCTGTACCAACACAAAGGCACATATCATTTGTTTGTGACGTAACAGTATTTGCTTTGTTAATTCATTTCCTTACAAACAATTTCCATGCGAATATTTTCAAACATATTAATACACTATCTTCAATAATACATATTTACGATATATTAGATTTACAAAAATTGTTTTAGTACCTGTAAGGCTACTAAACAAACATATCTGAAAATTTCACTTTTCTGTGAAAGAGTTGAGCAAATATTCTTTTTGAATAAAAAAGCAAACTTGTGAAAAATGAGCATTAAAATTAAAACTTATATTTTTATAATGCACTTATACTTCTCAGGCAAATCTAAAAATTGACATGGATACAGTTTTAATAAGTTCTCTTCCCTTTATCCATTGAATCAGTGTTGGCCATCCCTGTATATAGCTCGACCAAGCGGCATATACTACCTCTTTCGTCTGTCTCTTTCCTTTCCGCTGTAAAGCGCTCAGGCTCTCCTGGGCTCTAAAGCGCGCGCTTGCTCCTATGGGCAACAGTTGACATCACTGCTATACAGTATTGTATATCAACATTGAAATTTCCGAAATTTTTGTATTCTCAGAAAAAAAAAAATCAATAAATTTGTGTCAGCTTAATCGAGTCAGTTTAGTCCGTCAGTTTGTAATAAAATAGTATTTTCGTTTGCTATCAAACATTATATTCCTTCATAACTTTCCACCAATATGATATTACACTTTTTTGTTACATACAACATAAGCTATTCGTTCTGAAAATCTGCAAGACTATTTCTCTTCCACTCTGTATACTAGAGATGAACAAAATTAACTGCCGCTCTCGCTCGCTATGTTCGTTGCATTTGTCTTTCGAGTCTCGTCTCGTAACTCTCGTGCGCTTCGAGTCTCGCTCATCATTCTCGAAAAAACATTTGGTCGGCGTGGAAAGATTTCGTAACTTTGAATAACACACATCATTGAAATAAATAACATTATAAATAGGGCTGGGAATTTGATGACCTATAAATCATGAAAAAATGTCCTAAAAACAATGTATTTATGAACTAAAAATCTTTCAAAAATGCCCTTAAAATGCCCTAAAATTGATCTTACATGTTTAGTAGGAATATTAATATTTAGACTAGTAATTAAATTAAGTTCTAGTACGAACATTCAAGTTTATTTAATTTTACATAATTTTTTCTGAGTGGTACATTTTAATTAATTATTTTACCTGATGTAGTTTACATGTAGTCCACCACAAGGCCACTCCTATCCGGAACTAGCAGGCATAGAGGAGTCTATATTGAAGGGATGGTTGGACTGATCCATTACATGGGGTGTACTACGTCAAAATGACAATATTTGTCTAGAAAAACGATTAAAATAATATACAAAAAATGGGTACTAATTGGAAAAATATGTAGAGAAAATTTCAAAGGAAATAAATAATATTTTACATTAATAATGGGGATTTGTGATCAAAATTAAATGAAAATACCCCAAAATTGACCGAATAAAACAAAAAATGCTCTTATGAGTTGTAAGAGATAAAAAAAAGCAAATATATGCGCTAACAAATATGTTTTGAAACACTCAGTTTATCACATAACATATAAATACTAAAGCAGCTATGTTTTTGGCTTACTAGAAAAAAGATGCAATTTCATCACAATCCTAGCCCTAATTATAAATGTTTAAATGAGACAAAAAAGACAAAACATCAAAATGTTTTGATCGTATTATATGATATTACCTATGGTTATATAAATAGAAAAACAAACAATTCTCAAATTAATTTGCATTTCTAAGAAATATAAAACATAACGTTAATATCTTTTTACTTGAGATTGCACACTTGATCTCAAACATACGAAAAAAAAATTCCTAGCCCCGTAATAAGGGCCTAGTAATTAAATAAAGAGTGGGGAACGGATTATTATACACTGAAATGTAGAGATGATGTTTGGAATAGGCTACTTGATTGTTTGTTTATACATATGAGCCATTCAGAGCAGAAGTGGTGTAAGTCAAAATTGTGTAATGACATTTAAAGTAAAAATTCTGTAAACTGCAACGCAAAGTAGCAATTAATATTCAATTTATTTAAACTATTAGTAGTCAGTGGATAGCACGAAGGCCATATTAATTGCTACTTAGCGCTGCATTTTACAGAATTTCTACTTTAAACCAAATTTTGACTTACACCACTTTTGCTCTGAACGGCTCATAACAGTTGCCAAAGTAGATAAATGTTCAGTCTGGTATAAAGAACTGTGGGGATTCAAGGCTGCTTGACGTTCGGGACTTCGGGAGTGATCAATTCTCGATATCTTGAAACACTCACAAGCAGTCTTTACGTCAACGATGCGACGTATACAACATTGTCGTGCGGGTTTTCGGCTTTACGGGCGCTGTTAGTCTTGCTTTCTCGATAGTTGTTGAACTCCACTTTATATGCATTGATTAAGCACTCAACGGGAACTCACCTGAGACTGAAATAAATTTCGTAGATTTGTTTTCAAACAAGAAATAAATGAAGTTCAAACATGACAAACAAATCCGTTGTATTTTCAGGACAACATTCAAGTTCACCTTAAAAAAAATCTACGAACGAAAGACAATTAGCAACAACAACAACAATAATAATAATGATAATAATAATAATAATAATAATAATAATAATAATAATAATAATAATAATAATAATAATGGTTTATTTTAACTGGCAGAGTTAAGGCCATTCGGCCTTCTCTTCCACTCAACCAGTATGATAGAAAATTACTACAATGCTATGAATAAAACATTATTAATACAATACAATACAATTCAAAGCAATACAATACTACAATACAAGACAATATGCATAATTAATATAATACAATGACAATTCTTTTCATCTTCACAGCATCAATAAAATAATTATGTAATACAGGTGAAATCTGTTCAAATCGGAACCTGAATAATCCGGAATCCTGTCTATTTCGGAACAATTTATTGGTCCCGACGAAATTCGTATGTATTATGTATAATTTTTCCTGAATAAAACGGAAACTGCCCAACGCGGAAACGGAATATGCCTGCTACTGTTCAAAACGGAAATAATATTTTGGGCACACTGCTTTAATGTAAACTATATTTTGAAACAGCGTGTAATTTCAAGGAATATACGAAATATGTAGGTCACTAAAATAAAAACAAGTTTACTTTGCAAAATTTTAGAGGATACAAGGGTGTGTTGGCCTGTCGGTCATAAATTTTATTACCCTGTTGACTAGGCAGACGAGTCCCTTCAAAGGTTTTCAATGCTTCACACCCGTATACAGTCATAGCGGGACAGAACGCAAGTGTAGTGATTTCCTGGTAAAAAAAAAAAAAGTTGCGTAAAATGTGACATTAACATTAAGTGGTGAAGTAAAAGTTATCGAGTTAAAGGGAAATTAGAAACAAATTCTGTGTGAAATAATATTGAAGTACAGTTGTGGGAAACTCAGGTCTGACACTTTAAAAAATAAAGATCACAATGAGTGAGCGGCTTGTGGCCAATATTGGTGAAATAAAAGGAACCAGAAAGCAATTGTTTGTGAGGAAATAAATGAACTGTTGTAAGAGTGAGTTCTTCATGATCTTTCGAAGAACAAGCCAATTCCTGGATCTATTCTGCAACTGGCAAAGAAATTAGATAAGCCAGAATTCAAGGCTTCTAATGGATGGCTCCCAGTCCAATTAATTAATAATAGATATACAATTATATATAGTATAATATTATAATATAATGTTAGATATTAAATTGAATGAGATCAGTAAACTTTAGTAATGTTTAATGACTAATGAGAGAGTTACGATAATATTTATACAGAAAATAAGATTTTAATAAAAATGATTCACCATCGGAATAAGCGACGGAAAGCTGATTTAATATGAATAGTGTTAAACGGAATAAGTTGTACTTCTTGCAGTTTGCGGCATGTCATTTTGTTTTTCATGTATAAGAGTGATAAAATATTCCATTTTAATTTCACATCTGAATAATACGGAAACCTGTCCACAACGGAAAAAAAATTAGGACCATGTCTCTTCCGTCTTGAACAGGTTTTACTGTAATAATAATAAGTTAATAATAATAATAATAATAATAGTAATGATGATAGTAATGATAGTCATAGCTAAATTAAATTATTAAACTCGATCAAAATTACAACTTCAATTTGACTGTGCCCGTAAGAAATCGTTTAGCCTTTTCTTGAAAGTGGTTGTTGTCTGGCAGCCCCTAATCTTCTGAGGTAGAGAATTACATTCACGGGGGACTGAGACTGTAAAAGAGGATGAATAGTGGGATGTTCTGTGGGCAGGAATTGCTAGGATTTGGCTCTCCTGTCGTAACCAAAAAAAAAAAAAACACTAATTTCCTAAATTATTGTGTAAAAATCAGTTTGAAATTAATGCACATTCAATTTTGTGGACAGTTTTTATCTCCTGTAAAATTTTCATTTCTGAACTTGACCGGTTTTTGCACGGAGGTCTTCAATCACTATTAGGCTGAATTCCACGCTTCAGATGAAAAGTTGAAACGACTGCTTTATATTAACTGAATTGTACCCACATTCGGTTGTTGATGAATTTAGGGGCTGAATATTGTAAGATACGAGATAATAAATTACTTTATTCGTGAATTAATTAATGGATCATGAATCAATCAATCAGGCCGTTAATCACATCAATGTCTTCATTATGTTTCCGTATCGATCCCATTATCTAAAAACATGTATGTGTAATTAACACAAGTTGCCTTCGGGTACAGTCAAGGCGACTCCTAGAGGTGAAATCGCAATTTGTAATGTATCGGGAAATTAATAATTCCTAATTGGATTTTATTTTAAACACAAGCCGCCTGGAACGACTCCATGACCCAGTCACTACTTAACATTAATTAACACCGCATAAACTGTTAATAGGTAGCAATCATTCCGTAGCAACTACATTAAGTGATATAAATTGCGAAACATTTATATTGTTCGTATTCCCAATGTTGCAATGATAACTGATGTCTTAGAAATCGACAGCAAATCTGCAGGACAAAAATTAATGTTACTGTGTCTGTAACTTACTTACTTACAAATGGCTTTTAAGGAACCCGGAGGTTCATTGCCGCCCTCACATAAGCCCGCCATCGGTCCCTATCCTGTGCAAGATTAATCCAGTCTCTATCATCATACCCCACCTCCCTCAAATCCTTTTTAATATTATCCTCCCATCTACGTCTCGGCCTCCCCAAAGGTCTTTTTCCCTCCGGTCTCCCAACTAAAACTCTATATGCATTTCTGGATTCGCCCATACGTGCTACATGCCCTGCCCATCTTAAACGTCTGGATTTTAAGTTCCTAATTATGTCAGGTGAAGAATACAATGCGTGCAGTTCTGTGTCGTGTAACTTTCTCCATTCTCCTGTAACTTCATCCCGCTTAGCCCCAAACATTTTCCTAAGCACCTTATTCTCAAACACCCTTAAACTATGTTCCTCTCTCAGAGTGAGAGTCCAAGTTTCACAACCATACAGAACAACCGGCAATATAACTGTTTTATAAATTCTAACTTTCAGATTTTTTGACAGCCGACTAGATTACAAAAGCTTCTCAACCGAATAATAACACGCATTTCCCATATTTATTCTGCGTTTAATTTCCTCCCTAGTGTCATTTATATTTGTTACTGTTGCTCCAAGATATTTGAATTTTTCCACCTCTTCAAAGGATAAATCTCCAATTTTTATATTTCCATTTCGTACAATATTCTGGTCACGAGACATAATCACATACTTTGTCTTTTCGGGATTTACTTCCAAACCGATCGCTTTACTTGCTTCAAGTAAAATTTCCGTGTTTTCTCTAATCGTTTTTGTATTTTCTCCTAACATATTCACGTCATTTGCATAGACAAGAAGCTGATGTAACCCGTTCAGTTCCAAACCCTGCCTGTTATCCTGAACTTTCCTAATGGCATATTCTAGAGCGAAGTTAAAAAGTAAAGGTGACAGTGCATCTCCCTGCTTTAGCCCACAGTGAAAATAAATAAATAAGTAAATAAATAAATAAGTAAATAAGTAAATAAATAAGTAAGTAAATAAATAAATAAGTAAATAAATAATTAAATAAGTAATTAATAAATAAGTAAATAAGTAATTAAATAAATAAATAAATAAGTATTTAAATAAATAAGTAATTAAATAAATAAGTAAATAAATAAATAAATAAGTAAATAGGTAAATAAATAAATAAGTCAATAAATAAATAAATAAGTAAATAAATAAGTCAATAAATAAATAAGTAAATAAATAAGTTAATAAATAAATAAGTAAATAAATATATAAGTAAATAAGTAAATAAATAAATGAATAAATAAGTAAATAAATAAGTTAATAAGTAAATAAATAAGTCAATAAATAAATAAGTAAATAAATAAATGAATAAATAAGTAAATAAATAAGTAAACAAGTAAACAAATAAATAAACAAGTAAATAAATAAATAAATAAGTAAATAAATAAGTAAATAAATAAGTAAATAAGTAAGTAATTAAATAAGTAAATAAGTTAATAAATAAATAAGTGAATAAATAAGTGGATAAATAAGTGAATAAATAAATATATACGTAAATAAATAAGTAAATAAATAAATAAGTAAATAAATAAGTAAATAAATAAATAAGTAAATGAATAAGTAAATAAATAAATAAATAAATAAATTTACGATAAGCCGCTGTCTACACAATCAGGTTCTTTCTAAATATGTGTACGAAATTATTTAAATATTCGAGTTGGAATCTATTATATACATAAAAGCTTGTACACCACTAATTTTCACACTAGAATTTACTTAAATATATAAGAAAAGAGCTTTCTATTATTTGGCCTTTATTTCCTTCCGAGAAAGCCATATTAATCATTCACATCTCCTTAAAAATGCATTGCCTTCGACCCGGTTTGAACCGTAGAACTTAGGATCAACCATAGACGATAAGAGTATTAAATAAAAGTTTATATTCTCGTGTTCTTACCGTAAAAAGCCTTTAGACACGGCAGTATTGTTTTATTAAAAATGTTTCCATTATCTTACTTTCGTAATCGTTACTACACAGGTAGGCCTAACGCAAGATCGGATCGGCAGCGTGTGCGGAATTATGGCTCGTATCGCTAGTCCATCCCGTGTCGCACTCATTACAGAGCCTGCTGATAAAAGCGTCTGGGTGATGATCACGGCGTTATGACCCGCGCCAGGAAATTGTAACGACCCGAAACCCTCCATCGGAAGACATCAACATAACCGCTTCTGTGTGCGGCGTAGCCGGCGAGATATCTCGCCCAAGCCAGCCTGCTTCTATACAAACATGTCGCTCTGCTCCTTTTTCTGGGCCGCTATCCCTCTCCTCCTCCTGGATCTGCCAATCTCACTCCCAGCCTGGTCTCGGCTGTAAAGAAAATATCGATGAAAGAAGAAATATCAGCTAAAAATTTTCACTTTCGTACGTAGCTAAACGAATTGCATTTTCAAAGATTTTTATTATATTTCATTAGACTTTTTTCAACTACGAAAATTCCTCAGAGGTGTAGAACCCACCTGTACTTCGCCCTGCTGACGACTTTTACCCGAAGGACAACGGGATGCGATTCCAGACAGATTCTGGAAGATTTATGATGAAAATAATGATGTGTTACTGTACACATGTGTATATATGTATGTACATGTATATATATATATATACATATACTGGGTGTTCAATTCAAAGTGTGCCATGGCTCGCTGTATGCCGCCATGTGGCTAGTCGATGAGCCTAGAGAATTCAATCTTCCTACACTTCCGCAGAGGTGTATTACCTATGTGCCAGAGAAGTTGCCTAGCAAGTACGGCGTTCATTCAGAAGAGTACTTACTGATACGTACGGTAACGTCGGTAGTGGCAGGAATGTGAACTGTTTCGAAACATGTACTCAGGTGAGTTTTTTTCTTACTGTCGGGATATGTGGAGAGAGTTAAGACGATTACTTACGTATTTGTTGACATTAATTTCGACGGTCAACATGGACACGGAGCATTTGATTTGTGTTGTGGAATGTTACTGTAAGCAACCGATGATAACATATACCCTACGTACGACTTGCCGGCGCAAAACACAGTTCGAAAGAGGTTATGGTAGCACACAGACCGTACAGAACGCCATCTGTTGCTACGACGTTCAAGTTATACCGTATACGTTCTCAAGTTCAGATTGAACGCCTTGATTAATAGGCAACTTCTCTGACACAAAAGCTGAAACTCGCTTCAAATTGCTGACTCATCAACATTGACGTCATGACACACTTTTGAACAGCCAGTATATATAGGATCTTTCCGAGGTGGTGTTACAAACTTTCAGGGATGATGGCGAAGGGCACATGTATCAATTTGAGATAAGGAACCCTGGTCCGGAAATGACAGAGTCGAAAGTTATAAGCAAAAATAGTTGTGTGGAAATTAAATAATTTTATTCCTCTGTACACCTTATTTATGTGTATTTATCTGTACATCTTACACATACTGTATTCATCTGACGTTGTTTACGTTGTCTACTTACAGTATTCCATTCAGAGCGCTGTCTGAGGGATGGGGACAGGAAACTACACTAAAGCAATGCAGATAGCTTAATGTGTAACGGACGGCAATGTATGTGTAAAAGTTGCAGTGTCCAGTCGATCACTCCTAGTGAAATGGAGGAGTACACGAGAGCGGAATAAGCAGACCTGATTTTCGATTGCAGATGAGCCAATGGGAACAGTAGACAAGCTCACAGATTGTATCGGCCAGTACCCACGTAGGAGACATCCGGGCCATATCATTTTTCCACGACTGTTCCAAAAGTTAAGGGAAGGAGGGCACGTGGTGCCAAATTACAATTCCATTTCCACACAACTATTTTTGCTTATAACTTTCGACTCGGTCATTTCCGGACCAGGGTTCCTTATCTCAAATTGATACATGTGCCCTTCTCCATCATCCCTGAAAGTTCGTAACACCACCTCGGAAACAGCCTGTCTATAGTATTCTTAGGATATTTAGGTTTATTCTTGCGCTGTGACTTCAATTCTGTACTTAAAATAGATATCATCGTTTTGTAATCATAATGAAGAATTGCAATAATATTTGTTATTTCAGCTTATTACAAAACATCATATAAACTCAGGGATATAGAAGTCATCGGATTAATGGTGGACGCTAGAGAGATCATAACAACAATTAAGGAAATTTCTATTATAGCTGGTAAAATTCATGTTCTAGGAATAATAAGTTAATTAAATAGTAAAATATCGCTACAATCGAAAAGTATTGGGAATAAATTTGAATAGGGAACAAAAAAAAGTTTCCTTCTCAGGCAGGATTCGAACCACGGAAGTCTTAGTTACCAGTCTATCGCGCTCTGGAGTGAACAAGGCTCTGAAATCAGCTACAAGGGTCGGTCCGGTTTCTTTTGCCACTACTGTACAAAGTCGTGTCTTCCCGTTATTTTCTGATAGGGGTATAGTGAGAAATGGTGAAATCCTGAAAGAAGAAATGAAAAATATAAAAAAAAAAAAAAACTTTGTGCGAGATCGTGCGTATTTGCTTGTTTTCCGCACAGAACCAATACGCGGTAAGTGTGAAATACCACATTTAGTATTCCCAACGTAACACACAAAACAATTTCCCTCTTCTTACCGCTTAAGCGCGACATTCATTTTACTGCTTTAGGCTTTTAACAAATTATTTTTAGAGACGTTTAACATAGTAATAATTATAAATTGGAAACTTACCACTGCAATTTCACCTAAATTGCAATGCTAATTATTGTTTTTAAATATTTGCAAAAATTAAGTAAAGTCTACTACTCCACGAAACTTATTGCATTCCTGATACAAGTAACATTAAGGAAGCCGTGAAAAAATCAACAAGATTCCTATATGCCGATGTTATTACTGCAATATGTTATATAAATAATATTGTTAAAATATTAAAATGAAAAATAAATCATTACATAACCTTACCGTTTGTTTTAAGTTCGCATTTATAGACTGGGGGGGGGGGGGGGAAGACAGACGTATATCACGGCCTGCTGGAGTATAGTAAACACAGAAAACATTTTACAGCAACAATGCTGAAGAAAGATATGTTGGTGTTCCGAAGTTGGCGTCATTAAACAGAAACCAACATGGAGATTTCATTGCAACTAATTAGAAATTCGTCTTTCAGGTATGTAATAAACGATCTTCGCACAAAAAACTTTCTATTTCGAAGTGCCGAGATTTGAAAGCGGATCTCCCACGTGGTAATTCCATAGTTCGGATATTTGGCTAACGGTGAGATCAGCGCAGTTTACAATAAGTGCCTTCACACATTTTCCTCCGATCGGTTTCTTTGTGATTGCCGATTACTGCATCTCTTTTAACAAATAATACAGATGCCATGTCACTTGGCGCCCGGTACATGGTATCGAACATGCCTACTACAAATTCATCTGTGGTACTAACATGCGTTTTTTGTGCCGTGGTATAACCACAGGATTATAGCTCGTATAAATTCGCCGAAGAAAACCCGGAGCCGGGTAATAATATGGAAGGCTCGGGGCTGTTGTGATACTCCTCTCAGACGCGGGTCGTCGTTTAGAGAGCGTTTAGGTATGTGGAGATCCTGCCTGCACTGCTACGTGTCTTTGGACATAGAATTACGAGGCCGCGGCTTCGCGACCATCCTGCAACAGCGGCCTATCTCCCGAGCATTGTTTCAGCTGCGAAATGTCTTGAAGATGACATAATTTCTATTATACAGAGACATCATTTTATTTTTACTAACATTTCTAATATTAACCTGGCTATACATTTGGATCAACGATTAAGAACCGGAAACCCCCTTCCACGACTGGAGTTCGATGATACTGGCCAGTGGCGGTTCCTCGGGGGAGGGAAGGGAGGAACATCCTCCTCACATTTTTCTTCTTTTGAAAGTAAATACAAAATGAAATATATGCCTTGAAATTCAAGGAAGATTCGATAATTTTTAAGTTCACAGCTATAAGAAAACCTCGGTTGATCGAGTTTTAAACGACGCGCACTCATGTACTGCTAGAAAACTGTGAGAAAGATGCGAGATTGTTTGTGAGGAGGAAAGTCAATCCATTCCTCCTTTACTGCAGTTAACACACATAGACAACAGCGCGCTAGCGGCCAGAGACAGAAGCAGAGTATTAAAGCAAGTAAATGAACGGAGAGGGATGAAATCCTCCTCTGAATCAGCGCATGGGCGGGAAATGTAGAAAGCGACTGGTCGTGCAGCAAGCTCGCTACCGCTGCCATCTAACGATGCTGCATTCAACCAGACACATCTAGGAGGAGGCACAGTAAAAACAGTTTTAACGCAAAGCTATGAAAGACACCACATAAACATTTTTTTTTTTTAATTATAAAACAAAATTATTCATTGCACTTTAGCTATATAAGCTACTACTCATGGTTTGAAACTTTCGAGGATATCTGAAAGTTGAAGTTAGATTTATGTAAAACAAAGAGGAAGTAGTTCTACGTTAGTATCGAGATCTTTTTGGACCTTGAAATTCACTTCCATTCATTGTCAGTTTTGTACAAATATATTTGAAATTGAAAGTACTCCAAACTACATTATTTTAACATAAAAAAATAATCGGCCACCGGCAGCTTTGAACAATAATTGTAATATGACTTTACAAGAAGTGACATTCTTCAAAAGCATGCGATACTGAACTGTTAAAATGTACATGTGGCAATACAGACCACGTGGATGGGTGCAGAGTTTTCGCTTTCCTAACAGATTATTTCCCATTCCCACTTCCGTAAAACAGTTCTGGTTATATGTTAGTAGCTAGTCTCTTCCAACGCGTGTGATGCTGTAGTGTGCGCGAAAAATGCTGCGAGTTTGTGAATTTCCTTGTAATTGTTAATTTGTGCGTTTACAAGAACAGATTATTTCCATACAGAAGAGAAGGCCAAACCTAACACTACCTGGTCTTACATGTATGCATGTAGTTTAATTTGTAGCATGTTTCTCTCAAGAATATGTCATTTTGCGCTGTTAACTTCTTTCCTCTTAAGAAATATGCAGGAGCCGCCACTGATACTGGCGTAATATACAAACAAATCACTTTACTAGTTATAGGAGGGAGGAAGAGTAGTTCATCCATTTACGTAAACTATGAAATATCGCGCTTTTGAGTTTGATAATTTTCATTAGGTTTTTGTTTAATCGAAATACAGTACAGTATTAACAATGAGTGTTTTTACTCACGAACTGAACTGTCCATGCGGACGTATTCATTATGCTGTGTATATTATACTGTCTACAGCACATTAGCGTACAATATAGAGAATGAAGTTAAATTGAAAAATAATCATAATATGGATATTTAAACACAATTTTTAAAATGGTGGTCGTTCATTTCCATACAGGCTTCAGTTCTAATGTGCATATTATCGCACTATAGACCATTGTACGTAATTCCAATTACCAGGTTCGTACTTCTTATCAGTAACTCATGTTGAAATAATTCTGTACCTACTCTATAAAAGGGTACCTTACGTACTGTAAATTCAATCTTCACTTCTACCCGATCCGAAAAGATAAAATTACTCAGACATGCTATCTACTGTCTGTCCAAGATGTTATGTCGCAGGATAGTAGAAAGGGAGGAAATCATGTGACAGTTAATTACTTAATTATGCCCTTTTATTTAAGTTATTTTACATATTTTTATGGGTATAATATTACGTAGACGTTCAATTCCTAACAGCAATTAATGTTCTGAGAAAAGAGTTAAGACAGCCCAGCCACTAGCCTTTACAGAGAGGCGAATAGAAGCAGATAGGGAAAACCGGGATATGACATAGGCAAGCGGACGACAGTACCTGTGCGAAAATGATTCAATATTGAAAGCTCTTTCGTCACTGGAAAACGCGAACATATTTTTGGAACGTACTGTTTACTATGACCGTAAGGCTAATATGACTGTACATGCGGTCTTGGATCTGAATGGAGGACGGTTGAACTTCGTTAGTAGAAGGGGTGGGAGTGAAGTACATTCAAAAACTCAAGTACAACAAAAAATTGAAGTAAAAATAAGATGATGTCCCTGTATATCTTTCACACCAATTCAGTTTTTTTATCGTTCCGTCGCTAATATCCCTTTAAAAATTACAGTATTTACCGCTAGTCTTATAGCTAGAGCGCAGAATTTCCATACTATTAAGCCGGTTCGACTCCCACGCTGGTCCAGATCCGCCAGATCCGCCATGAAAATCGATGTTGTTATTAAAGTTCATATTTTAGAAGTTTGGCTGGAGTTATATTTCCAGATGAACTTCATTGCTCTTTGCCGATGTAACCTCTAAATTTGGAGATTGTGTTGGTTGCGTCATAAACTTATAACATTCACTCCTGACGTCAATTCGGTTGAGAAATATAAGTACGTGGAGGTTCAAAGATTGCTCGCCACTGACGTGCGTGGAAACTGAACCGTGAAATTATCTCTGGCATCTCAAATATCTCTGAATCATCTGTATCCAATATTATTAGTTCTTATTTTGAAAAATTGTCTTATCAGCTGCGTTGTTCACCATTAATTTCTTTATTATCCGAAATCTAGAAGCAATATTTTTAAAACTGAAGGAAACGCTCAGTTAATAGCTTTAGAAAATTACGCTTCTCAGCATCCCTGATTACTATCAATTTTTTCACCACCCTGTGTTTATAGCTCATAAATAAATAAATAAATAAATACTTACTTACTTACTTACTTACTTACTTACTTACTTACTTACTTACTTACTTACTTGCTTTTAAGGAACCCGGAGGTTCATTGCCGCCCTCACATAAGCCCGCCATTGGTCCCTATCCTGAGCAAGATTAATCCAGTCCCTATCATCATATCCCACCTCCCTCAAATCCATTTTAATATTATCTTCCCATCTACATCTCGGCCTCCCCAAAGGTATTTTTCCCTCTGGCCACCCAACTAACACTCTATAAGCATTTCTAGATTCACCCATTCGTGCTATATGCCCTGCCCATCTCAAACATCTGGATTTAATGTTCGTAATTATGTCAGGTGAAGAATACAATGCGTGCAGTTCTGTGTTGTGTAACTTTCTCCATTCTCTATTCTTCTGTAACTCAATCCCTCTTAGCCACAAATATTTTCGAAAGCCGCTTATTTTCAAACACCCTTAACCTATGTTCCTCTCTCAAAGTGAGAGTCCAAGTTTCACAACCATAAAGAACAACCGGTAATATAACTGTTTTATAAATTCTAACTATCAGATTTTTTTACAGCATACTGGATGATAAATGTTTCTCAACCGAATAATAACAGGCATTTCCCATATTTATTCTGTGTTTAATTTCCTCCCGAGTATCATTTATGTTTGTTACTGTTGCTCCAAGATATTTGAACTTCTCCACCACTTCAAAAGATAAATTTCCAATTTTTATATTTCCATTTCGTACAATATTCTGGTCACAAGACATAATCATATACTTCGTCTTTTCGGATTTACTTCCAAACCTATCTCTTTACTTCCTTCCAGTAAAATTCCCGTATTTTCTCTATTCGTTTGTGGATTTTCTTCTAACATATTCACGTCATCCGCATAGACAAGCACCTGATGTAACCCGTTCAATTCCAAACCCTCTCTGTTATCCTGCACTTTCCTAATGGCATACTCTAGAGCAAAAGTTAAAAAGTAAAGGTGATAGTGCATCTCCCTGCTGTATTGGAAACGCATCTGACAGAAACCGACCTAACCGACTCTGCTGTACGTTTCACTGAGACACATTTTAATTAATCGAACTAGTTTCTTGGGAATACCAAATTCAGTAAGAATATCAAATAAAACTTCTCTCTTAACCGAGTCATATGCCTTTTTGAAATCTATAAATAACTGATGCATTGTACTGATGCACTGAGAAGTCTAGTCTAAATAAGTATATCAATAATAAGTAAATAAATAAATATATATACAGGGTGATTCAGGACCTCTGCAACAAACTCTGTGGATCGATAGATTTCGCAATGAGGATCATTTTTCGTAAAATAAGCCATGTTCTCCAATGCCTCGTGTAGGAACTACGCGACATCGAAAAAAGACAGGTTTAAGTGACATTTACAGTTAATTAAGAAATGAATTATTCATTTGTTTCTTCAAGTACCCTTGCGGACAGTTACAAGTGTCCTGTCATTTTGTTGTCCTGTTTAAATGGGGCGCTAATGGAGGAGTACCCTTCACGATGCGAGAGAACATAAGATTCAACATAACTATTAACTTTCCACCAATATGATATTACAGTGTTTTGTTACAACATGAGCTATTCGCTCTCAAAATATGCAAGTCTATTGCACTTCCACCCTGTATAATGTCCAGTATAATTTCAAACTTTCACAGTATTTAATTTGATGCGGAATTTATATATTTTCGTGCGAGATCGTGCGTATTTGCTTGGTTTCCGCGCAAAACCAATCCGCGGAAAGTCTAAAATTCCACATTCAGTATTCCCAACCTAACACACATAACAATTTCCCTCTTCTTACCGCTTAAGTGACATATTGATTATACTGCTTTAGGCTTTTAACATATTATTTTTAGAGACGTTCAATATAGTAATAATTATAAATTGGAAACTTACCACTGCAATTTCACCTAAGTTGCACTGTTAATTGTTTTTAAATATTTGCAGAAATTAAGTAAAGTCTACAACTCCACTAAAGTTACTGCATTCGTGATGCAAGTAACATTAAGGAAGCCGTGAAAAAATCAACAAGATTCCACACTCATCATAGACTGGGGGGGGGGGGGAAGACAGACGTATATCATGGCCTGCTGGAGTATAGTAAACACAGAAAACATTTTAAAGCAACAATGTTGAAGATAGATATTTTTGTTTTGCAAATTTGCCGTCTTTGAACAGAAACCAAGATGGAGATTTCATTGCAACTAATTAGAAATTCCTCTTTCAGGTATGTAATAAACGATCTTCGCACAAAATAATGTACGATATACGAGTGGTATATTTTCTTTCAATTCTCGGAAATTTAAAAAACTCAACTACGTTTCGCTTTTTCAAACTTTTCCTCGAACATCAAAACTTCAACATTCCGCTATTGTAACGCATATTATTATTGCAAGTGATATTTCTGTAACTCAACAGAGTGCAAAAGCCTTGTCCCGTGTTGCCTTAGATGTGACTGTGCTGAGTACATACAACACGAACTCCAGCATACTTTATAGTAGTGTATCAAACGTCTAGTTATGAGCTTAGGTCAGTGATGTCAAAGCAAGCGCATTTTTCTGACCTTGACGTCGTGCGCGGGCATTAAGCGCTTGGTATACTAGGAGGAATAAGCAGCCTGTTGGTTTAAGAAAACAGTGGTGCACAAAATTCAAACGGAACGTGAAATTTTATATCGTTATATTTGTATGACTGCTTTCTGTTTGATATTATCTATATTGTCTGTAAAACAAAAGTACTAACACCTATTTCTTAGCCTAATATTGCAGTTGTGTTTTAAACGTTAATAACATAATAAAGATTAAAGAAGGAATATTCACACAAATTCCATAATAACTACAACTATACTGTACTAAGTGAATTAAACATAAAGAAAATGTTATCCCAAAGAAAGACACTGAATATGACATAAGTTGAAATTGATATTATAAAAGTAATCAAAACAATATTATAGTACAAAGCAAAGTTGTCTAGGTATATGGTTTAACTGTAAATAATATTACATAATAAAAGTCTTATCGCATTATGCTTTTAGGTGATATTGGTGCGCAACTTTCTGTTATCAGAATATTAAATTATCTCGAAATCTGCTGAAGCTATAGAGCTGACGTTTTACCAACACATAGGCACATATCTTTTGCTTGTGCTGTAATAGTATTTGCTTTGTTAATTCATTTCCTTACAAATATTTTCTATGCAAATATTTTCTATGCAAATATTTTCAAACATTTTAATACACTATCTTCAGTAATACGTATTTACGATATATTAGATTTACGAAAACATTGTTTTAGTACCTGTAAGGCAACTAAACAAACATATTTGAAAATTTCACTTTTCTGTAAAAAAAAAGTTGAGAAAATATTCCTTTTGAAAAAAAAAGCAAACTTCTGAAAAATGAACATTAAAATTAAAACTTACATTCTTATAATGTACTTATACTTCTCAGACAAATCTAAAAATTAACATGGATACAATTTTATTAAGTTCTCTTCTCTTTATCTATTGAATCAGTGCTGACCATCCCTGTATATAGCTCGACCAAGCGGCGTATACTACCTCTTTCGTCTGTTTTCTTTCCGCTCTAAAGCGCTCAGGCTCTCCTGGGCTCTAAAGCGCTCGCTTGCTCCTATGGGCATCAGTTGACATCACTGGCTTAGGTCATGGATCTCCAAGAACCGGAGCGCCAAGAAAGAAGAAGTATAATTTATTATTCGATTGCTTTACGAGATGAACCATACTCCACTCTGTGTGTGGGCATATGGTCAAGAGACGTAATGAACAAGGAGACGTATTGTGATTACTGAGTTTAATTGGAAGGTAATGGACAATCTACTTTGTGCCCCTTTCGCCTGACCACACATGCACGTCCGCAAGAATATAGGATTGCATATCCCTGCCGTGTTATTACAAGGGACTCCGGGATATTGATATTGTAAGACAAGGCTCTTTTCGCAATGGTCATCAACTCATCACAAGGCTATTAGATCTTTGTAGAAAGTTGATTAAGCTATTATTGAAAACCGAGAAATGGTAATATTTCATTAGGAAAACTTGAATTGTCCTTCTGCTCTTAAAGGTGTAGATATTTTGCCTCTGTTCCCTTCATAGATCTTCTGATTGTAACCTAGCTCTGCTTTGATTTCACAGAATCTGTTTCAGTTATCTCATATTTTTCAATCTTGCTAAATCATCAATGCATTTTGAACTATAGGTCTATGCACTAGCAAGTTCTATAATATATTTTATCCACTTGATTATGTAATGTGGACTTTATATCACTAATAAAATGTTGTAAATACATTCATTACGCAACTAGTTAGGTATTGATACTTCTATACGCAACTAGTTAGGTAATGATACTGCTATTACCTAACTGGTTATAAAATTTAATTGATATTATTTATTGTAAACATTTACCCTTATTTCTTAATGCAGCAGCAATTTTGGATCTTATAAGATGATGTCTAGAGTTCCTCAAGAGTAATCTCTGTTCACAGAATCCCAAGACGTGTGCTAAAGTTTCAATCTCCGGGCAGCCATGCCTGTACCGGGTACCGTCAAGAGATCTGCCGGGAACGGAACGAACAGCTGCTAAATTTGCTGTCATTTTCAGGCTAGATAGCCATTCACTAGTCGAAAGTCCTTTCTTGTTTGCGATCTGTTGGCGGCTGTTACTTCGCTGTACATCTCAACACCTTTTCCCCGTCCTGAAAGGGTCTTCCATGATTCATATTCGCGACCCCACAATTCTTCTCGAAAATTTCGAATTGTAGCTTTAGTAAAGTCTTCTATAAAAAGTTATGAGTTAACCCATAAATTGACAAACTTAATTTCTCACGCTAGTTTATTAAACCGTGTCGGACTGTAAAGAAAACAACTATCGCAATATCCATATTTTATATGTTGTGCAATATTATAGTATTGTGAAATTTTAATTTTCCTACCAATTTTTTTCTTTTGTTCTATTAAAATTATAGCATATAGCCTATTAACCTGTTGTATCCTATAGGATAGATTACCAATTTAAGGGTTAAGTAGGCATTTATGTCCATTATATACGAATCGGTATTCGTAACCTTTCAGCCAAACATGCAAAAAATTTACTGCATCAGAAAATAATTTGTTTTATATTAGGCATAATCGCATTTTAACTCTATACACTTATAACAACGGTCATAAGACATCCTAAAGTCTAAAAAATGATCGTACATCTCGGTCTGAAAACTACTCTTGCACAGTACGTGTTACATTTTTCATCCGTTGAAAACTCCTTTCATTATTTATATAAGAAGAGGGATTGTGGAATATATATAAATCTGAGCCAAAATTTGCAATCAAACCAAAGATCGTTTACTTAGGAAGCGCACGTGTTATCCAAGGTGATGAGACGAATCACATCATCAATATTGTGAAAGTGTTTTCTGAATCGTAAGAATTTTATGACGCCATAAACGTTGCGTCACACTTGTATCTTAGTTACGCCTCATTACGCCTATTGATATAACGAAGTTAGACTTCCCTCCCAATATTTCAAGCACATATAGTCTACACACAATTTTCGTACCATAGAAAATTTGTAGACTATGATTAAAGAAACTTGTGACCTACATGATATGCAAGCCAAAATACATAGGTGTATGAAGTGTTGCCTACAACATAGTTCTGACGAAATATTCTGTTTGAAGGAAATTATGTTTGTGTAAAATGTTTGCGATATTTTAAATTCAATCCAGTATATATATATATATATATATATATATATATATATATATATATTTTCCTTCTACAGATTATTTTGTTTTCAAGTGCAATGTTATAAGACGCTTCAATTATATTCGAAAAATCTAGAGCTTCCATTCTATTGACGGGATTCGAAAACAATATTGTGAGTCTCACTCTGTATTAAAAGTGTTTTTATTCATTCATTCATTCATTCATTCATTCATTGTTCTGCTCAAGGGCAGGTCTCTCACTGCAAATCCAGCTTTCTCCAATATTTCCTATTTTCTGCCTTCCTTTTTGTCTCGTCATGATCCATATCTCTTAATGTCGTCTATCATCTGATATCTTATTCTGCCTCGAATTCTTCTCTCGTTCACCATTCCTTCCAGTACGTCCTTTAGTAGGCGGTTCCTTCTCAGCCAGTGACCCAACCAATTCCCTTTCTCCTTCCTAATCAGTTTCATCATTATTCTTTCTTCACCCACTCTTTCCAACGCAGCTTCATTTCTTATTCTGTCTGTCCACTTCACACGCTCCATTCTTCTCCATGTCCACATTTCAAATGCTTCTATTCGCTTCTTTTCACTTCGTTGTAAAATCCATGTTTCTGCCTTATAAAATGCTAGACTTCACACAAAGCACTTTAATATTCTCTTCCTTAGGCATAGTTCTTTCTCCAGAGGTCTGCAGAAGATGCTAAAGCTTCCTTTGCCATTGCTATCCTCCTTTTGACTTCCTGGCAGCTCATATTGAAGTATTTGAAACTTTAATTTGTTTTACTGCCCCGTTTCGATTTCGGAAGTTTACCTTCTTCACTTTTTTTCCAATGACCATGATCTTCGTCTTGTTTGCATTTATCTACATCCTATACTGCTCACAGCTGTTATTTAAGTCCTGTAGAATATTCGTTAGTGCCATTTCCTCTTCTGCTAACAACACCATAGCCTATCATCAACAAATCGTATGCAGTTTATTCGCTTCCTCCTGCTATCACTTCTCCCATATTCTGAAAACAGTACTTCACTAAATTCTCTAAGTAGATGTTGGTAGACGTATAGAATATTATCCAAGGTGTCTTTCCCCATCTTAAATTCATTTATTATTATTATTATTATTATTATTATTATTATTATTATCATTATTATTATTCATCGATTTCAAAAAGGCATATGCCTCGGTTAAGAGAGAAGTTTTATATGATATTCTTATTGAATTCGGTATTCCCAAGAAACTAGTTCGATTAATTAAAATCTGTCTCAGTGCAACGTACAGCAGAGTTCGTATAGGTCAGTTTCTGTCAGATGCGTTTCCAATTCACTGCGAGCTAAAGCAAAGAGATGCACTATCACCTTTAATTTTTAACTTTGCTCTAGAGTATGCCATTAGGATAGTCCAGGATAACAGAGAGGATTTGGAATTGAACGGGTTACGTCAGCTGCTTGTCTATGCGGATGACGTGAATATGTTAGGAGAAAATCCACAAACGATTAGGGAAAACACGGGAATTTTACTTGAAGCAAGTAAAGAGATAGGTTTGGAAGTAAATCCCGAAAAGACAAAGTATATGATTATGTCTCGTGACTAGAATATTGTACGAAATGGAAATATAAAAATTGGAAATTTATCCTTTGAAGAGGTGTAAAAATTCAAATACCTGGGAGCAACAGTAACAAATATAAATGACACTCGGGAGGAAATTAAACACAGAATAAATATGGGAAATGCCTGTTATTATTCGGTTGAGAAGCTTTCATCATCCATTCTGTTGTCAAAAAATCTGAAAGTTAGAATTTATAAAACAGTTATATTACCGGTTGTTCTTTATGGTTGTGAAACTTGGACTCTCACTCTGAGAGAGGAACATAGGTTAAGGGTGTTTGAGAATAAGGTGCTTAGGAAAATATTTGGGGCTAAGAGGGATGAAGTTACAGGAGAATGGAGAAAGTTACACGACACAGAACTGCACGCATTATATTCTTCACCTGACATAATTAGGAACATTAAATCCAGACGTTTTAGATGGGCAGGGCATTTAGCACATATGGGCGAATCCAGAAATGCTTATGGAGTGTTAGTTGGGTGGCCGGAGGGAAAAAGATCTTTGGGGAGGCCGAGACGTAGATGGGAAGATAATATTAAAATGGATTTGAGGGGGGTGGGATATGATGATAGAGACTGGATTGATCTTGGTCAGGTTAGGGACATATGGCGGGCTTATGTGAGGGCGGCAATGAACCTTCAGGTTCCTTAAAAGCCATGTGAAGAAAGTCGACACTTTTGCAATTTAGTTTTCGTTTGTGACACTATCAATTATTCTTTTATTTTGGTTGACCTGTCATGCGAGGTCTGAAGCGACCCCAGTATGTGCCAGATTGAAATCTTCTGAATGGATAGTACTCGTCCACGGTCGGGGGAGGACCCAGGGTAATTGCACGCGGACTCTACCCGTATATTACTGCATTACCTGCATCGACAGACTCTCAGTGGTTTCCTTTATTTCAGTGTTTTGCTTTTGTTTCCAGTCTCCCAAATGCTAGGTTACAACTGCGAGCTGCAATGGCCAGTACGTCTGAGAGTGGGGTAACTGCGGTTCAGATATGCCAAAATATCCCCCCCTTTCCTTACTTTGGTGCCAAAATGGGATAAGTACATCATTATAAAGACGAATATGCACCATGACATGATGCTGTATTTTCCTGATGTTGAGTTTGACTCCCCTGTCGACTCTTCCAGGCTGGCCTTTAAGATTTCTGGTGTACAAATGCGTTGCATTGTAGGTATTCAGGTAGGCAGAGATGGTCAGCCGTATTCTTTGTGTACATCTGTTCCTTGGGTATATGTACCAACGAGTTAGAAAGAGAAAGATATAGAGTGGTCATTGCGCCGCCATGTTTGAAGAAAATTGAACGACCGTCGGTAATGAACTTATGCGCCCAAAACAAAGTGGGCGTGGTGATAACTGACATTAGAATCGTCAGCTGTCTTAATTTCGTTTGCATAAATCAGTTAAACTGAAGTGGAAAAACCTAGTATTTCGTCAAATACGTGCTAAATTTAAAACACTTGAGCTATTCTTGGAAGGAATGCTTAAAAGAATAACCTAAGCAAAATTGTCATGTAGTATGACAAGAAGTCCTAGCAAATATACTGAAGAAAATGTTAATTTTCCTAGGTTCTTTTAAATGCGACCTGCAAGATTGCCTATAAAATGAACGAGTATGATTCGGATGATTTTATTAAATTGTTTTCCCAGTCTCTACACGTTGCAAAACTATTTACTATACCATAAGATATAGAATGAAAGTAGGCCCTATCTGTAGTAAACAACCTTCACCTCCAAGCTTGTAACGTGGGTGAAACATGACAAAACACGCTTTCAGTTTTTTTGTTACAGTAAAGTATAATTATTATCGAAATGTGAACGTGAGGCCAACAGCCGGCTGGTCTGTCTGAGCCTTTCAAGGGCTGTGGCACCACAGATAATTATTAGTGTATAATTGAGCACCCACGTACAGTAATGGGGTAAGTAGTTACGAAATATATTCATACTTACCCCATTATTGCACGTGGGTGCTCAATTATGTTCTTTCATGTCTCTCCAGTCAAAATACTAACAACAATACGACATACCCCAAAGTTTTGCGTTATTTTGGATGCGAGTGTCGAAATACAATTTTAATATTTGATTGCTATTACTAGGTTTGAAACGGAATTATAGCGGTTTTATCCGTATTTAGTGAACCATTTATTTGATTAATCGTTTGTCTTCGAAATAGGCCTACTTCTTATAAGCTACAGCTCATCGTCTTCTTGTATAAGCACTAAGGACAGAAGGAGCAGAAATAAAGGATGCCGGTGTCGAAATACAGTTTTAATATTGTATTGATATTTGTCTTTCACTGGGTCTGAAACGTAATTGTATTGGTTTTATCCGTATTTAGTTTAAGTACATTACCAGTGAACCATTTATTTTGTTTATGCCGGGCGTTGTTACACATTTATGCATGAAAAAAATGCTGCTAATTAACAAAACTATGGACTTAACTTCATAAAATTTACATGAAATATGATATATCAGTTGTCTTTTTCCTTTTGACATTGCAGTTATATGCAGCACACACAACAGGCATGTTTTTTCTTCGTTTTTTTGTACTTCTTACCTCCGTTATACAACATTGTAAGCAGGCGAATTTTTACAAAGGTGGGCGCTTAGTTCAGATCTGCCGTGTTTCGCGGTGGCACCGCAAGGAGCGCTGTACAGGACAACATGGCCACTCTATAGTCTTCTCTTTCTAACTCGTTGATATGTAGGTATAATATCATAGACAAATACATTAGAACAGTGGTATTCAGTCTATGGTACGCGTAACACCAGCAGTACGCGGATTGTCTATAATCCACAGTTTGGAAGATAGATTGGATTTGCAGTAAAAACTTCACTTTTAACAGGCATTTGATCCTTGTAAATATTAAATTAACATCAGGGGGTTTCACATAAGTAGTCTATAGGAACAGGAGTGAAACATCACTTATGGAGGGCTGTCCTTGAACTTCTGGTAGGGGCTGTATATCTCAATAGAATTTTTGATGCGATTTTAAAGTTAATGATGGTATGAAGCACAATATACCACAAGGTACTCCTCCATATTTTCAGGAGTTAAACGTACGTCGATGATTAATTTAATTTAATTTAATTTAATTTTAATTTAATTTAATTTATTTACTTATTTAATACTTTACACTTGAGCTACATTAGGCATTGCAGCCCGAAAGAGCAGAAGCTCGTGCTCGGGCGCAGTTCAGATCAGTTATACAAAATATATCACAAAATTACGAGAGTTCATTGAGCACAATAACATTAATAAATGGTAAAATACATACAGTATGTAATAATAGGGTCTATGTACAAATAGAAAATACAAAAGTACAAAAATATTAGAGTATCAATTTTTAACTCGATTAGCTTAAACAATTAAATAATTAATCTGATTTGTTTCTTAAATCTGTGTGTGTTAAGTGTACTTAGCTCAGGGTAATCTCTAATTAATGCATTAAATATTTTGTGTCCAAAATTTCTGCTGTGAATAATATGTTCTTATCCACCGAAAATGACCTCTTGGCATCGCAAGAGGTTCCTGGTGCATATTCAAACAAATGGATGTGGCTGATAGCAATGTCTTCTGGAGGAGAATTCCGAGTTTTTTCCGATCAAGATCTGCATAACAATAAATATACTAGGGTAACCCCGATTTCTTTCGAGACTGTTCGCAATTTTTTCGCGGTGATCTCATCTTGAATGCTGAAATATGTATCCCATTATGTACTGGCAATATTGAGTTTAAAATTGTAGCTATAAATATACGTATCATTTCGTTTTAGTTTATGCTGAGATATTGATTGACTTTCTTCACAAAGCATTTAATTAAACATTAGGCATGGAGGTTAATTTTATGTAAAAATATGTACCTAAAATTAAATATAATGCTCTTAGCAGCCTAATTCGCCAACAGTTTTAGTTTTCAGACGGATACATTCTGGGGAAAAAATCCGGACTCTGATTATAAGTTAACTAATAATTCTAAATTAATTGGTATTACTCTTATTAACAATTTCTGTCAAATAGAGGAAAGATGCCTTAAAGATCTGTGCCAGGTCCACTCTTCAATTTTCAAAGATTTCTCTCGATTGCATTTTCTTACCGAAGGACTACCTACTACTTCTGTCATACTCATCATTGTAACTCAGAAAAATCAACTGCCAACTATACACTATACTGTACATCACATATTCAAGTCATAAACTGAAAGAGTAGACTATAGGTGTTGGGGATAGATAGCATATTGCTCGCTTGTAAATGTTAGAACACGATATGAAACGATGGCGTCATTTATTTCTGACCGTGGATCACAGTTTTGAGTTAAACTAAACAACTCTTTATGTTTCAATGACATACGCAAAGATATCACCAAGGCCGTGACATCGGTAGGCCTATATTTGTATTAGAATTGAAGGTGAGCACACGACTCCGGACAGAATGTAGTCGACGTGTTTCAAGTACAGGCAGCGGAAGCGAATTTGAAACACGCCTAAGCAAGTATATTCCGTGTTCTGTATAGATTATTGCGTGTTATAAAATCAAGACAATACAATCATTGTATATAAAGGTTAATAACAGAAATGTCTAAAATGCTGGTGAGGTTAAGAATAATTGTTAGAAATCATACTTAAACTGTCACAAATGTGGTAAAACATGTCTGAAAAGTTTTTTTTTTCTAATATTTAGAGTTTTGCATTACAGTTTTAGAATGCTGAAAACGTAGGATGGCGTACAATTTTGTTTTCCCTATATTTAACTGTTACATTAATTTATTTATCACATCTATTCCGTACCTTACTTTTCTTGCATGCTATTCGCGTAGTTCCTGCAGCAATAAACAACAATATTCATTTTGAAAGTTTCAAATGAAAATGACCGCTGAGTGTCGGATAGTAGGCCTATAACCTTGTATGCGGAAAAACTGCGTTCAACATCGGCTGACACCAAGGGCGCAAATGTAAAATATTTCACATCATCCATTTCTACATCAAGTTGATAATAATCGCACTTGTCATCTGACAAAACTCTTGCAATTTTGCATAATGTATTGAAACCAATTTTTTTGTATTAGTACCGTGTTCATTTTCGCACACACATTTTTGCTTATATCATCTTGCAAATCACTCACTTTTGAGATGAGATTATTTACTATCGAAATTTGCTCCACCAATTTCACACCAGTCTTTTCGAGACATTCGATTGTAGAGGGGATAAATTCAAAATTAGATGAAACATATGCACACTGTTTTTTTTATACAGAGACATCATTTTATTTTACTTCAATTTTTATTGTACCTGCGTTTCTAAATGTACTTGACTCCCATCCCTTTCACTAATGTCCTTGCTAACATCAGTCTCACAAACTTACGGCCGCTGTTGCTAGCAGTGAAATAAATAGTACAGAGTACAGTGTGTTTCAGAAATATGTTGCATTTTCTATAGAATAAAAATCTTATATTATTGAAGTTTATTTTCGCATAGGTATGGTGTGTAGCATAACTGAATTTATCTGTGTGGACTGAGCACAAGTGAAGATTAGAGTTACCGAAAGTACGGTACCCTATAATATGGTACGGTACTTAACAGCATTATTTAAACAAGATTTTCTTTTACTGTTTGTAGGTATGAAGAACAATGATGGAAACTGGAATTACAATATAACCGAATGTGAACAACAGTTTTTTTTATTCCACAATATCCTGATTATATCATTACGGAATATATTCGTAGAAATGTCATCATTAATCTGGTAGATAAATTTAGAGCAACAAAGTGTACAGAAAGAAAGAAAAGTGTAAGATGGCCAACAAAGGTGACAGAAGATGCTGTAGAAGATGCTAGAGAAAGGATGCAGCGAGTTCGTAATAAGGCGGTCAAGAAGTTAGCTGTAGAAATTGGGGTTTCTTACGGAAGTGTTCACAAAATTCTCAGGAATAAATTAGGTTAGTAATATGGTGAATAAAGTAGACATTACATAATCAATATAACCGCCTGAAAACTTGAGTTTGTGAAAAAAAATTGTTACTATTCTACTGTTTTTTTTTTTTTTGACTATTACACTTTTACTACGTCACACTACTTTCGACCAATAAAACTGTACGAAAGGACGTCTTTCAACCAATCATGGCCGCTTATCGCACAATTTTATCGGGTCCCTAGCATTTTTTTAATTTTATCGCGTCCCTAGCATTTGTTTATTTTTATCACTACACTAGCATTTGTTTCTTTGTTTGCCAACATTTCAAACTGCACTGGTCTGGCCGTCCAAAAACAGAAAATTACAAACCACTCCAGTCGATGCACATCACTTTCAAATATGACTCGCATTTTGGCATTCAAGAACAAGAATTAATAAAGATCACTGGTCATATATGAAGAGCACCATTCGGATATCCTTAATGAGTTGAGGGATACACCATGTAAACCAACGAGTTCACTTCTTTCACGCACACGTCCAATATAACATCAAATGAACCACCAAAACATTCAAATTTGAAAATTGTACTTTCAATAATTGTTTCTTTTAAAATTATCCATGTTTATTTTTTATTTCATCATCGTTAATTAAAACGTTTCTTGTTTGTTTCATCATCCCTAATTAAAACTTTTCTAACACTTGTTTATATTATTTAGGTTATGTTTGTTATAGCTTCTGCTATATGATATTATGGATAGTCACGTATCAGAGATTGTTTAATACTAAGATTTATTGAAAATCATCTGTCAAGTGACGTTGATTACTGGGATCCGGATGATTGAAATGGAATGCAAATGTTTTAATAAAAATGAAACTGAATCAACAAAGCCTTCTTGACTAGTAACAGTCTACAGAGTTCAATGATGATTCCATAGTTGGCACAACTGATACCGGTAACAAGGAAACACTACTGCCATCTAGCGTAATGTTGAGATGGTACAATAATACATTTGAAGACAGTTGTATTTTCGTAAGCCAAATAATATTTTATTGTACACTTTGTTACTTCTAATCTTTATATAGCCTACTTTCTTCTAATCGTGTAATAGTCAATTAAATCCCACTCGAGTTTTGATTTTCTCTAGATAAATCAAAACGTCTAGTGAGATTACTGTTGATAAAATACTGTAAATTAATGACCAAACTGAAAATCGTAATACTATATTTCCATGTAACATAAATGGATACACTACTTTTCTCTCCTCCTATAGCTAGTATAATGATTTGTTTACATATTGCACTAGGAACTCCAAACTCCTGTATTGGAAGGGAGGTAAGAGTTTTTCCGAGTATAGCCAGGTTAATGTCAAAAATGTTAGTAAAAATAAAGTGATGTCCCTGTATATATATATTTGGGTCAGCAAGAAGAGTTTGGGCATTACTTACGGAAGCTACATCGTTCCCGTCAAACATCTGTATGACTTCTTTTACCCTTATACACAATAATTGTATTCTCTTGATTTTATAACACGCAATAATCGTATACAAAACACGGAAAGTGCTTGCTTAGACGTGTGTCAAATTCGCTTCCGCTGCCTGTACTTGAAACACGTCCGGCGTCGTGTGCTCACCTTCGATCGACCTGAAACTAATACAAATATACCGATGTCATGGCCTTAGATATCAGACAGCTTCTACCCGATTAGACATCCATCGAAGTAGGACCGCATTTTCTGCAACTTCCTCTAGATACGATTCTGACGTAAAGCCTACCACTAACGTATTTTAAAGCATTGCCATTTTCTGATACAGGCTTAATGAATTCTGTAATAATGTAACATATATTTTGAACCAGGATGTATTTACTGTATCTGTGGAAAACAAACATGGAAATATGTATGTACTTGAGCGAAAACTATACATTTTTGCTAGATGTTATAAGTTCGCAGAAGTCATTGTACCAACAACAACGATATTATGTAAGTAAGGATTAAACATACAATGACAGACTGTAGTGGAAGTGGTGACACTCATTTTAAGGCGATGTCCTGTCACATCATTGACACCATAAAAGTGACGCAGATATCCTCTTTCTTACCGCGGTGGTCTAAAGCGAAAAAGAAGGCGATAAAAAGAAAAAGAACTAATGTCGTTGCGGTCGTTATCTATCTATAAATTTGACGACAGTTATGGAATGGTTATTTACGACTACCCACAAAATTATTTCCTGGCTCAAGGGCACTTAGTCGCGTGCCAATTTAGGTCCGTAGGCCACAGGTTGTACGCTCGCTGATTGATCTTCTTCTACGGACAGACAGAGGATCCAAACTCCAAGGATCTTGGAGCAGTTTCCCCCAGACCTTGAATACATTATCAGAACAAACTGACGGGGCTTCATAATCTGGCGGCAAGTTATTAATTTTTTTACACGCCTGTACTTAGTTACGTAGCCGTGCTTCAATTTACTTATGACATTCAATTTTTTCTCTCTTTATTAAATAGAATATGAAAAAACATATCCACCGCCTTGTTATAACTACTGTACTGCTATACCTTGATCTCCCTTTCTTATTCTTCTTCTTCTTCATCCCCCCCCTCACCCTGCCCCAGCGTCCTGTCTTACATAACTGGACATCCATAATTACTATGTGGATCATTGACCTGCAGTAGAACACGGCTCCTGCCTTATAGAAATTATTACTTCGAAGT
>NC_091119.1:14007891-14100391 GCF_040183065.1 Periplaneta americana | reverse complement strand
GAAAGATACTTAGAGAAGAATAAAGAAGTGTATGTAGTATTTGTGGACATAGAAAAGGCTTTTGATAGACTGAATTGAAATAAACTGATGGGAATCCTAAAGAAAGTTGGTGTGGATTGGAAAGAGAGAAGGCTGTTCATTAATCTTTATATGAAACGAGTCAAAGTCAGGATAGGAGAAGAAATGTCAGAAGGAAGTGAAATAGGGAGAGGAGTGCGTCAAGGATGTTCTTTATCATCTACCCTGTTCAATATCTACTTGGAGGATTTAATGTAGAACTGTTTTCAGAACATGGGAGGAGTGATAGTAGGAGAAAGAAGAATAAAGTGTATTAGATTTGCTGATGATATGGCGTTGTTAGCAGAAAGAAATACTAAAGGATATGCTACTGGAGCTAAATGACAGCTGTGAGCGGTATGGGATGAAGATAAATGCAAATAAGACGAAGAACATGGTCATAGGAAGAAAAATACAGAAGATAAACTTGCGAATTCTAAATGAGGCAGTAGAGCAAGTGGACAGCTTCAGATACTTGGGGTGTACTATAAGCAGTAACATGAGCTGCTGCCAGGAAGTGAAAAGGAGGATAACACTGGTAAAGGAAGCTTTCAATAGAAAACAGAAACATCTTCTGCGGACTTCTGGAAAAAAAGAACTAAGGAAGAGACTAGTGAAGTGCTTTGTGTGGAGTGTGGCATTGTGTAGGGCAGAAACATGAACATTACGACAAAGTGAAGAGAAGCGAATAGAAGCATTTGAAATGTGGATATGGAAAAGAATGGAAGGTGTGAAGTGGACAGACAGACTAAGAAATGAAACTGGGTTGGAAAGAGTGGGAGAAGAAAGAATGATGAAGAAAATTATCAGGAAGAGGAAAAGGAATTTGGTTGAGTCACTGGCTGAGAAGAATCACCCTACTGAAGGATGCACTGGAAGGAATGGTGAACGGGAAAAGAGTTTGTGGCAGAAGAAGATATTAGATGATAGAAGACATTAAGATATGTGGATCATATGAGGAAACAAAGAGGAAGGCAGAAAATAGGAAAGCTTGGAGAAAGCTGAGTTTGCAGTGAAAGACCTGCCCTTAGGCTGAACATTAAGTGAATGAATTCAGTGTAACATACTGTTAAAAAGTTCAAACGCATGCGTGTTTAAGATTATGGATATAAGTCGTTGATACGCGTAGAGTTGAGTGTTCGCCGCGCCACAAACTCGTAGCGGCGACCGTCTGAATCATGTGTTTCTATTTGCATACTTAACGATATTTTACGATCCATCCTCGCAAGAGGAACGGACGTACGGGGGAAATGAACGTCTCCCCGGGTAGTAAAAACAGGTACGAGATGCCGATATGAAATGCATCTCTCGTGCAGCCTATTGCAAAAATATGGGTGTCGGAATAACGCCTGCTTTCTCATAGATATAACGTAGCCGTTAAAAACAACCGCTACTCCATGTAAGGGATTGTCAGAATATTCACGATCACATCCTTCCAGATCCTTGCACTGCCAGAGTTCCTTACTGCTCTAAACTTCACCACAGAGGTCTCCAATATAGCTACAATGAGAATGAAGTTTACCAACAGCTTCACTCTGACGTTTACTATACGACAAATTTAAAGATTGGAAAATCTTATTGTATTCCTCTTTAATGTATAACAGCGATCGGCAAAAGCTGTGTCGCGATACATGCCCCGTCTCCACTCAAGCGTAACAATGATATCATATCCCCACCCTCTGTTTACAGCCATCACTTCGATATACAGGGGCATCAATTTATTTTTACTAACATTCCTAATATTAACTGGCTATACCTATGAATCAACGCTTCAGACCGAAAACACCGTTTGCTACCCCCTTCCACGACTGGAGTTCGATGATACTGGCGTAATATACAAACAAATCTCTTTACTAGGTATAGGAGGGAAGAAACGTAGTTCATCCATTTACGTAAACTAGGAAATATCGCGATTTTGAGTTTGATAACTTTCATTAGGTTTTTGTTTAATCAAAATACAATACAGTATTTACAATGAGTGTTTTTACTCACGAACTGAGCTATCCATGCGGACGTATTCATTATGCAGTGTATATTATACTGTCTACAGCACATTAGCGTACACTATAGAGAATGAAGTTAAATTGAAAAATAATCATAATATGGATATTTAAACACATTTTTTTTAATGGTGGCCATTCATTTCGATACAGGCTTCAGTTCTAATGTACATATTATCGCACTATAGACTATTGTACCTAATCCCAATTACCAGTTTCGTCCTTCGTACTGTAACTCATGTTGAAATAATTCTGTACCTACTCTATAAAAGAGTACCTTACGTACTGTAAATTCAATCTTCACTTCTGCCCGATCCGAAAAGATAAAATTACTCAGACATGCTACTTCCGTCCAAGTTGTTATGTCGCAGGGTCGTAGAATGGGGGGAAATCACGTGTCAGTTAATTACTTAACGAGGTCCTTTTATTTAAATTATTTTAAACAGTTGTATAATATTACGTAGACGTCCAATTCCTAACAGAAATTAATGCTCTCAGAAAAGGGCTAAGACAGCCCCCAGCCACTAGCCTTTACAGAGAGGCGAATAGAAACTGGTGGGGGAAACTGGGACGACAGTACCTGTGCGAAAATGATTGAATATTGAAAGCTCTTTCGTCACTGGAAAACGCGAACATATTTTTGGAACGTAGTGTTTACTATGACCGTAAGGCTACTATGACTGTATTTTCGGCCTTGGATCTGTGTGGAGGACGGTTGAACTTCGTTAGTAGAAGGGGTGGTGGGAGTGAAGTACATTAAAAAACTCAGGTACAATAAAAATTGAAGTAAAAATAAAATGATGTCCCTGTATAAGTCAAGACATTTATCAGCAGCGGACGTACACATGTAATGTTACAAGTGTGTAGGATAATATTTTTCGATGTATTTTCGAAAACAGATAGTAAGTAAAAACGTAATTTTAAGGAGCATGGAAGGAACATCGTTTAGCCTTTTCTTGAAAGTGGTTATTGTCTGGCAGCCCCTTATCTTCAATGAACGGGTTACATCAGCTTCTTGTCTATGCAGATGACGTGAATATGTTAGGAGAAAATACACAAACGAATAGGGAAAACACGGAAATTTTACTTGAAGCAAGTAAAGCGATTGGTTTAGAAGTAAATCCCGAAAAGACAAAGTATATGATTATGTCTCCTGATCAGAATATTGTACGAAATGGAAATATAAAAATTGGAGATTTATCCTTCGAAGAGGTGGAAAAATTCAAATATCTTGGAGCAACAGTAACAAATATAAATGACACTCGGGAGGAAATTAAACGCGTGTTACTATTCGGTTGAGAAGCTCTTATCACCAGTTTGCTGTCCAAAAATCTGAAAGAATTTATAAAACAGTTATATTACCGGTTGTACTGTATGGTTGTGAAACTTGGACTCTCACTCTGAGAGAGGAACATAGGTTAAAGGTGTTTGAGAATAAGGTTCTTAGGAAAATATTTGGGGCTAAGCGGGATGAAGTTACAGGAGAACGGAGAAAGTTACACAACACAGAACTGCACGCATTGTATTCTTCACCTGACGTAATTAGGAACTTAAAATCCAGACGTTTGAGATGGGCAGGGCATGTAGCACGTATGGGCGAATCCAGAAATGCATATAGAGTGTTAGTTGGGAGACCGGAGGGAAAAAAACCTTTAGGGAGGCCGAGACGTAGATGGGAGGATAATATTAAAATGGATTTGAGGGAGGTGGGGTGTGATGATAGAGACTGGATTAATCTTGCACAGGATAGGGACCGATGGCGGGCTTATGTGAGGGCGGCAATGAACCTTCGGGTTCCTTAAAAGCCATTTGTAAGTAAGTAAGCCCCTTATCTTCTGAGGTAGAGAATTCCATTCACGGGGGACTGAGACAGTAAAAGAGGATGAATAGTGGGATGTTCTGTGGGCAGGAATTGCTAGAATTTGGCTCTCCTGTGACCTGGTGTTTAGATTGTGAGGAAGAAAAGTCCCACAACGCGAGGAAGATAATCCAGCCTTCCGAATATCCGAACTAGCCTACAGTCTAAACCAGTTTCCTTCAGTGCGGTTTTCCGAATCTTTTGATGTTCAATCCAATTGCGGATGATCCACCGAGGGAGGCCTCGATATCCAGACTCGCGAAAGACGTTATCGATCTCCTGGAGCGATGCCACTCTTGCACGCAAGTTGACATCCCAACGTATCACGACATCCAAGAAGTTAGTTTGACCAATGCGCTCACTTCCCGTTCGGTATCTTGACCAATCAGCAGCCGCTGGAGCACTGCTGTGGGCGGTGGCCCCCAGGAGCAGGAGGTGGGGGCCAGGACATCTCATTAACATCTCATTTTTTTGCTGTTGTCTCAGAGTCGCACAGACTGCCTGCGCTGGTCAACTTGCTCGATCTTGAAGGGCAGAACTGTCGTGTGTCACGGGATGGATTTTGTTGCTTGCGGGGCCCCCCTTGGGGCAGAGTTTGTTTTCCCTCGCCTCACCCTTCCCTTCTTCCCCGTAACCTGGTCTTTGAATGAAGCTTTTCTTGTACACAAGATGCGTCCCGTTTAACAGTCCGTACAAAAGGAATGGACCCTACCCGGTTTTATAGTACTGGAATTTTTTATAAGATTGCTCCAGCCTACATTTGCAAAAAATATTTTCTACATTTGCAAAAAAATATTTTCTCAACTTCACTCCTTGTTCCATATGAAAGAATTTCTACCACTTAGTCTAAAAAAATAATCTTATTCAGACGCTTGTAATGCCCCATTTTGATTATTGCGATTCCTTGCTAGCTAATGTAAGTTCCCGTGTTCATAATGTATGCATACGATTCATCTGCAATACTCGTAAATTTGTCCATATAACACCTTCCCTCCAGTTACTTTCATGGGTGCGTCTGAAGGAACGAAGAACAATACATTCACTGTCTCTTCTGTTTAGAATCATGCATACTTCTACTCCGAATTATCTGTTATCGCGCTTTCAATTTTTTACAACTCTTCGAAACCGACATCAAGCAGTTCTTTCTATCCCTCATCATAGAACGTTTTTATACTCATCTTCCTATACTGTAGAAATACCTCGCCTCTGGAATTCGTTACCTAATGACGTCAGGGACTGCCGGACTTTATCACAATTCAAAATTAAAATGGAAAATTTTGTCTTAGTTAATGTTTCTACGTATTGCTAGAAGTATTGATTTGTGTTTTTTTTTCTTTTTCTTTTTTAATCTAGATTAAAATTGCAAGTTTCTTGTTTATGTTAGCTAATTAGTTAGGATACAATTAATTATGATACTTAATCACTCATTTAAAGTTTGTGTGACTGCAACCTGTGTATATTTTTTGTGTGGCTTTACTTTGTATATAGTGTATTTTTTCTGTTTATTTCTATTATTGTATTTGTATTCCTGGTGTTGTGGAAGAGAAGGTCTGATGGCCTTAACTACACCAGAATAAATAAATAAATAAATAAATTAGCTATATTTTATGGAGTCGTATTATTGAAATACTTCTTATTTGCCATGGATAAACGCCTTCCTGTCCACATTGTACAGTCTAGTATGGGAAGTTCCTTCTTAGCACATGCAAAATAATGGTAAAAATAGTCCTTCAAGCAGTCATAAATACAATACTATTTATCATTGCTCTTTTATTTTTTTTAGTGGTGTGCAGTAGCGGCTGGTGGTCAAAATAATGAGGGTGCTACAATCTCTATATCGGCCTACTGTATACACTTATATGCATTTATCTTAATTTGGGACTCGCCTAGTGACGAAATATAGAGTTCCTTCCTACTGCAGAACTTGTCAATTACCCTGCTGTTAAACGTTAAATCCCTCCATCCTGGACATTATACTCTTTTCTATTGACAGTATTGCAAGAGCAGTGAGGCGATCCTGGGACATAGTGTTCCTTAAAAACGTTTTTATGCGTTTAAAGAAAGAAAAACATCTTTCTGGCTTAGCAGTGGTCATTGGTGTTGTAACCAAAATATTTAACAACTTCGTTACTTCACAGAATGGATCCCGTGAATTGTTGGAGACTGTGATTTGTAACAATTGAACAGCCATCTATATTTCGGAAGTCGGATCTTCCGTATAGAACTCCAAGTTGTGTCTTTAACATTCTTTTGTTCAGTACAGTATAGCTGTTGACAGCAACTTGAAGTTCGCGTTCAGGAAAATTATGCAAAAAATTGTAAAAAAAATTCGCTGTTTAACAATTTTGTTGCGTCTCGGTAGCTTAAAGATTGGAAACGATGAGTAGTTTCCTGAATTATACGGTTACATACCTCCTTGGCATCAATTTTGTGGGATTCAATTTTACGTCGCTTGCTGATTGATTCAGGAGAAACCTCAAAAAACTGGTAGATGGCAGCAGCAGTCGAACATTTGAATTACCAAATACATTGTACATAGTTCCGAGCTCCTCCACAAACAAGCATTCTTTCCTTACGCTTTAGTTTTGCAATCTCCAAGCTGTGTTGTGCTGAAGCTGACTACAGCACTTCCCCGCGTAAAAATAGCCAATCAGAGCAGTTATTTCAGCTTCGCACATGCGCATTAACTGTCTACATTCTCATGTAAGTTTTGAGTAGCACAACGAACCCCCTGAGGCACCAAAGAGCTAAGAGCGAAGACTAAACACTCTATAACGCGTCATGAACATAACCACGGGAAATTGTCAAATACTATGGTATTGCAAACACTTTATTTGAGCAAAAATTATCATTGTGCTGTAGCATTGTAGCACATAAGGACGGGCCGCCCCTGGTGGTGTGTATACATATTAAGCTTTAAAATACAAAAAGAATGGTTACTTTAGAGTAAATCTTCCACCTTAAAATAAATGTTGAATCTAAACATTTTTTATAAAAATATATAAGTTATATATATTTTACATTGAAGATTGGTATAAGCCCTATGTCCGTATTATTGCAGATATATTAATAATTTTGGTAGGGTGTGTTTTAGTATATAGCCTATTAGCAGTAAGTAGGACTAAAATCTCAATTGAATGTGTGCCATAATAAGTGAATAGAGTGTACCTAATCAAAGGCATTAAGTGAATTTATATAAAAAAAAATATGTTTAAATTAAAAAGATTATTTTAAGGGGAAAGATTTAGCCCCACTCTAGAACAGTGATGTCAAAGCAAGCGCATTTTTCTGACCTTGACGTCGTGCGCGTGCAGCAAGCGCTAAGTATGGAAAGAGGAAGGGTTGTGTATAGGAATAAGCAGCCTGTTGGATTAAGAAAACAGTGGTGCACAAACTTCAGACGGAACGTGAAATTTTATATCGTTATTTTTATATGGCTTCTTTCTGTTTAATATTATCTATATTGTCTGTAAAACAAAAGTACTAACACTGATTTCTTAATATTGCACTTGTGTTTTAAATCTTAATAACATAATAGACAGTTAAGAAGGAATATTCACTTGAATTCCATAGTAGTATAATATTATACCGTATTAAGTGGATGACACACATCATTCATAAAGAAAGTGATATTCCAAAGAAAGAGATTGAGTATGACATGATATGTTGGAATTTATATTGATGGTATCTTTAGCCTTACAAAAGTAATCAATAACCTAATCAAAACAATATTACAGTACAAAGCAAAGTTACCTAGGTACTGTATCTGTTTTAAGTGTAACTAATATTACATAACAAAACTCTTATCGCATTATGCTTTTAAGGTGATATTTGTGAGCAACTTCCTATCATCAGAATATTAAATTATTTTCTCGAAATCTGCTGAAACTATAGAGCTGACATTTTTACAACACATGGGCACGTATCTTTTGCTTATGATGTAACAGTATTGCTTTGTCAATTCATTTCCTTACAAACAATTTCCATGCGAATATTTTAAAAATTTTCAATACACTATCTTCAGTAATACGTATATACGGTATATTATATTTACGAAAACATTCTGTAAAGCAACTAAATAAATAGGCTTATACCTGAAAATTTCACTTTTGTATACGAAAAGTTGAGAAAATATTTCTTTTGAATAAAAAAATCAAACTTGTGAAAAAAAGAGCATTAAAATTAAAACTTACATTCTTATAATGCACTTATACTTCTCAGGTAAATCTAAAAATTAACATGGATACAGTTTTAATAAGTTCTCTTCCCTTTATCTATTGAATCAGTGCTGGCCATCCCTGAATATAGCTCGACCAAGCGGCATATACTACCTCTTTCGTCTGTCTCTTTCCTTTCCGCTGTAAAGCGCTCAGGCTCTCCTGGGCTCTAAAGCGCGCCCTTGCTCCTGTGGGCATCAATTGACATGCCTGCTCTAGAGTAACCATTCTTTTTGTATTTTAAAGCTAAACGTCTATACACACAATTAAAATAATGAAAGAGCTCTGATAAATCGCTGGCTCAATATTACAAGGTTCTATGTCTACATCAGAAATATTACTACATACACCCTTGTAACATTTAGCCAGCGAAATAGTATTATATTTATGATTACCTCAAGATAGGCTATTTTTACAATTACTTTGCATGCGATAAGAAGGAATTCCCCTTAGCAATATCGCTACAGCAGGCATGTTTCTTAACAAATATTTACTAATCATTCATAGGTTAAATATTATTTATTACATTAATTCCTAATTATAGAAATATCATATTTATTATTGTTATTTTATCATTTTTATTATTACTTTCTACTGCTGCTATTATTATTATTATTATTATTATTATTATTATTATTTATAGTAAGTTTCATATGAAGTCATCTTATGAAACAATACAGGACAAAACACTCTACACTGGCTAGTAGACAATATGTAGAAGTTCTTTTTGCACCTCTTATCGGACTCAACTTACGTACCTACCTGATAATACTGTAAATAACCAACTTGGGACTCAATTTACTTGACCCCGACGCACAGAGATGGCTCATGTTTCGTCCACAGATAGGCCTATCTCGGTCGCTTCCCAAATTTGAACATCTGCTCTGTTAGTGTGAACTTAAAATACAGAATGTCCACAGAAAACCTTCATGATTATAAACGGTTACATCGTCTCTGTCTGTAGTCGTATGTAGGCCTACGTGAAAATGATGACACCAAAAAAACAGCTCAAAATGTGTGGTGCATATCTTACAAAGACTTAATATGCAACCCGCATATCACACACTACATAGGCCTATTAAGGCGATATTCCAACATATCTACTGGAATGGACTCAGTGGCACTGGAGATAATGTCGGAATTCTTGAAGACTCTGAAGCAGTGGAGGTACATAGATAATCTTTTATGTAACCCTATAAGAAAAGTTAGCCATTCAAGTCGGGGGACCTCCGTGGCCACTTGTAGAAGACATTGTCTTAGTCTCCAACGCGTCCAATCCATTGTCCTGCCAGTTGTTTGTTAAGATGGCAACGAACATTTGTTACAATGCAATGACGCAAAAATAACAAAAGACTGTCAAACCAGAACAAACGAAACCTATAGTAACCGCTTCTATTCGCTTCTGCTGCCATATATTGCTTTTTTCTGACAGTTAGACATACCGCAATATTCAAAACAGGAATTCTTTGAGTCGTCCTTTCTTATGAAGGTAGTATAACGTTCGTAAGTACACCTTTACGAAATTATAGTCGTTTGTAATCACGGAGGGTTTCTGTGGACATATTATAGAACTGAACCTATATACTGTAACAAGTCTATAACGCTGTGAGTAATTCTTGTTTCTTTTATTTTCAGGTAAGTGAGAGAGGCAGAAATCAATGCCGAGTGCAGATATTTGTGTAGATAATAGAAGCGCCAAGATGTGAAAACGGCTAACGGTGTTAAAGGCAAGTTGGGATTTTATTTTGCATGGTTAAATGAGACGAATTAATTAGGCCGGTTTTACCAACTGTGATCGAGAAAATTAATCAATATCACATTATGAACAACATACTTTAATGTTATAGACGTTGTTAATCTTTGGTAAGTCTGTGGTTAAATTTGAATATGGGATTTTGGTCCATGAATTGAGTTCACTGTCGTCAATTAACTGAAGAAGTATTTTGAAGTTGTACTTATTGAATACTTAATACTGGATTAAAATAAATACTGTTTTTTTTTCTAGTTATTATACAAATTTATTAACTAATTTTAATAAGTAAAATAAAAGATAACTTTGGTAGAATATTTCTACCCTAAGAGGAAATATATAGCCTAAACGGAATAGGTACCCTTTACCAGAGAAAAATAGTGGATATTAGGTTTAGGGCCTACTTGTTGGATAATGACAAAAATTCGAACTTTCTTTTAAATATTTCATGAAGTCGTTATGTTTCAATAATATCATTGAAATGAAAATATTTCGAGTTACCAAACAGAATATGTGTGTAATAGATTCATTATTGTAATTGACTATAACAACTAGGCCTATACGATATTGATTAATTTGTCAATAGTAAAGTCAGATGAGGTCTGAGATTTCCCGTTCGTGGATTTATCTGGGAAATGTCAGACCTCGAGAGACATTTATTAGGACTATTTCGTGAATGAAATAAAAATGTGAATAATAGCTATATACCTAAAATTCGCTCACAAAATATTAATATTGTATATTTATGAATACTTATCTATTCAGACATTGTGAAGTCGAAATGGATAAATATCGATTGTTGAAATAAATAAATTGAATGTTATTCAGTAATGCCAATTGAGAAAAGCGAAATATAGATTTAACAATGTTAATTATATACAGTATACTACGCTTTTATATTTTTATTATAACAATAGTAGCCTACATTATGCAACGAGCCTATAATGGTAGTAATTAAGACGCGAGTATGTTTATGAAACGAGCGCAAGCGAGTTTCATAATTTTCATACGAGCGTCTTAATTACCACTATAGGCAAGCTTCATACGACTTTTTTTGCTCGACCATATTTCTAACTTGAAATTATTCATAAGTATTCATGTTATTCTTATCTGACTGGGGAGCGGAACTGACCTTGTGTAATATCTCGTAAATTGTGAGATATGCGCAGACGCGAAAGTATTGATTTTTTCCGAGACACAAATGTCATTGACCTTGATATAATATAGAGAGTAAAATAAACATTAATCTTGATATAACCTTGAAATTGATTTAGACATTGAAAAACGAGATGACAAATTGAATTTATTTGAATAGGGTAAACTAGGGTCTGTTGGACAGTCGGGCATGTTGGACACTCCGTACTTTAACGTGTTACCACGCCACTTGTGGGACCACATTCTGCTAGAAGTCAATGACGGAAGTAGCCCCACTCGTGCCTACTTCCGTCATTGACTTCTAGCTGAATGTGGTGCCCACAAGTGGCGTGGTAACACGTTAAAGTACAGAGTGTCCAACATGCCCGACTGTCCAACAGACCCTAGTTTACCCTATTATTTACAATTAACGCTAATTATTATAGTAACACAACATAACCTTCTGCGACAGTATTGGATTTCCAGCCTCCGTGACGTTTCACTAGTTGTCTTTTGATTGCATATCCGAGAATAATCGATACTTGCTCTTTCATATTGCTACAATGGTATTTTCTGATTGGTGGAACACCTGAACTTTAATGAATAGGTGTACTTTAATGAGGTCCATTAAAGGGCTGCTACCAGGTGTATAATTACTACATTTCGGCATGGTCGAGCATAATTATTATCTGCTGAAATCATAATTTAATTTAAACATTTTATACTATAATTCCATATAATCTGATTAATACATTAATTAAGTGAACAATTGTTGAAAACACAGTTATCAAATCTTAATGAAAGAGAGTAATTTTTTTAGATACACTAGACATGGAATTAGAAGATGAAGATGTACATGTGGAAGTAGGATTTCGCATTTTATTTATTTAATATTTTATCGTTATATTAATGGACTCATGCTCATCGATTTACGTGAAAACAGTTGGCGACACTGACTAAACAAAAGGACGACCATGCGATAAATTGATTGTCATAAGTCTAGTTGCAAACATTATCGCGATGTTTGACTATGATAGGTTGGAATTCAAAATTTCATTACACTTTATTGGTCGAAAATGGAATGACGTCATATAAACGAAATAATATTTCTAAAAGCTTAAGGGTACGATGAATTAGGATAGTTGTGACAATAATTGAAACACCTTTACTGATTTATATTTTCTGATTTTATATCCACCTATTTTAACCTAGATTTTGTATATATTCTGTTTTCAGGATATTAAATTCAGTTCATATTTATTTTTTATAAATATTAGGTCGTTATGAATTAATTCACTTGTTCGTTTCATTAAATTGTCAATTCTTGTGAAATATAAGTAATAGGCCTAAGGCTATGAAATCCTAGTGCCACTATTTTAAATAGACTCTATCAAACATTTCTGTAAGATAAATTTCACATCACTACGTAAGTTAAGGGGAGGCAGAGGTGAATATTTCAAAATCCACAAAATTCATCCGATTTGTTTGAAATTGATCATGGATACTAAGTATGTTATTAGTAATGAACAAACCAAGTTTCATCTTTCTAAGTACAATAGTTCTGTAAATATTAATAATTTTATAAAACTTTATATAGTTTGATATAAAATGCTCCATGCACCATATTGTGAGAAATTTTCAATATTTATTTTTATTTATATGTTCAGAGAAGGTTATATAAATAATGATAAGTATTAGTTTATTATGGGAATAATATAGTAATACAGTTATCTTGGTTTTAATTTTGTACTTTTAAGGGCACAAAATCTAAAACTAACATCGGAATATCAAAATAAAGATATTAAAAACGGAAAAAACCAGATTTTCATTTCTTCTTCAGTTTTGTTCGAAAATTTCACCTCTGCCTCCCCTTAAATTATGTAATAAACCGGTATTTCAATTATTTAACCCCGAAGAATACGAATATTTTTACTAGTCTATATTTCCATGCAGATAGCAGAGAAAGTGCCAAAATAAATACCACGACATAATCTGTTTCTTGAAACCGGAATTTGAGTCTATGCACAACATGGGAATCTGATGCCCTCTGAACAATGGTGCTCATATAAAATACACTGGAAAGCTTATTTCAATGCATGAATCAGCCAAGGCTTACCTATTAAAATTGTTTAATAATTTTTATGCTCGACCATGCCGAAATGTAGTAATTATACACCTGGTAGCAGCCCTTTAATGGACCTCGTTAAAGTACACCTATTCATTAAAGTTCAGGTGTTCCACCAATCAGAAAACACCATTGTAGCAATATGAAAGCGCAAGTATCAATTATTCTCGGATATGCAATCGAAAGACAACTAGCGAAACGTCACGGAGGCTGGAAATCCAATACTGTCGCAGAAGGTTATGTTGTGTTACTATAATAATTAGCGTTAATTGTAAATAATATTCAAATAAATTCAATTTGTCATCTCGTTTTTCAATGTCTAAATCAATTTCAAGGTTATATCAAGATTAATGTTTATTTTACTCTCTAGATTATATCAAGGTCAGTGACATTTGTTTCTCGGAAAAAATTAATACTTTCGCGTCTGCGCATATCTCACAATTTACGAGATATTGCACAAGGTCAGTTCCGCTCCCCAGTCAGATAAGAATAACATGACTACTTATGAATAATATATATATATTATTTTAATGTACCGATGTACATATGATATTTCCATGCAGATATTCTGCGTCATCATACGATGAAAGAGTAATGGAACGGAGAAAAATTCTCTCCGGCGCCGGGATTCGAACCCGGGTTTTCAGCTCTACATGCTGATGCTTTATCCACTAAGCCACACCGGATACAACTCCGACGCCGGTTAGAATCGTCTCAGATTAAGCTCCAACTCTTGGGTTCCCTCTAGTGGCCGCCCTCTGCACTACGTCATAGAAATGTTATGTTTTATTTAACGACGCTCGCAACTGCAGAGGTTATATCAGCGTCGCCGGATGTGCCGGAATTTTGTCCCGCAGGAGTTCTTTTACATGCCAGTAAATCTACTGACATGAGCCTGTCACATTTAAGCACACTTAAATGCCATCGACCTGGCCCGGGATCGAACCCGCAACCTTGGGCATAGAAGGCCAGCGCTATACCAACTTGTCAACCAGGGCGACAAACGTCATTGATGTCTATGTCTCCGTTCCATTACTCTTTCATCGTATGATGACGCAGAATATCTGCATGGAAATATCATATGTACTTCGGTACATTAAAATAATATATATATGATATGCGTAAATCACTTCATGATTTAAGACGGCGCTTATTCCGTCGGATCCCGGCCAACTAGTCACTCATACCGAGTGCACCTCAGCACATGTGTGGACTTCGGTCCTGCGTTCATAAACATCTATGACGTAGTGCAGAGGGCGGTCACTAGAGGGAACCCAAGAGTTGGAGCTTAATCTGAGACGATTCTAACCGGCGTCAGAGTTGTATCCGATGTGGCTTAGTGGATAAAGCATCAGCACGTTGAGCTGAAAACCCGGGTTCAAATCCCGGCGCCGGAGAGAATTTTTCTCCGTTCCATTACTCTTTCATCATACTTATGAATAATTTCAAGTTAGATATATGGTCGAGCATAAAAAGTCGTATGAAACTTGGCTATAGTGGTAATTAAGACGCTCGTATGAAAATTATGAAACTCGCTTACGCTCGTTTCATAAACATACTCGCGTCTTAATTACTACCATTATACGCTCGTTGCATAATGTACTATTCGAATTGAAATTACTAAATTATTTTAACAGTTGTAGGCCTAACTTCTCCCTACTCACTAGGGCTGTGCAGTCTGATTTCTGCGGCACTTATTCATACTGATTTGCAATTTGCAATTATCTTCTACTCCCGCCCACTGTGTACAGATAGTACTATTCCATTAACATCAAAGTGGCGTATGTGATAACAAATAAAACAAAATGTAATGCAGAAGAGTTTCCCCGCGGCAAGCATTAAAGAAACTCTGTGATGCCCGTCACTAAGAACAGTTCTCCACGAGGTTAATGCATCATGCATATTGCTCATTCGCTATTGCAATTTTTCCCTTCCATAGTCAGAAGCAAACCGACCGCGGTACATAAAAATCTTATTAATTAATGCTATCTTGGAAAGCACTTAGAATATTTACATAGCCTATAGATTTTATATAAATAGTAGGTCTATTTATGTTTAAGGAGATTTTTCGTTTATTGCTTCTTTTATTTTTTTATTTTTGTGTTACTTTTGTTACATTTGGTGTTGCTTTCTTAACTTTGAAATCTGAACTGCTGCTACTGCTAGTACTACTATTGCTGCTACCACTACTACTAGGCTACTACTATTATTATTATTAGGCTACTACTACTGCCACTGCTATTGGTACTGCTACTACTACTACTATTTCTAGGCTGCTACTACTGCTATTCCTACAGCTACTACTACAACTAGTACTACTACTGCTGCTGCTGATACTACTACTACTACTACTGCCACTGCTATTGGTATTGGTACTACTGCTACTACTACTACTACTACTACTATTTCTAGGCTGCTACTACTACTGCTATTGCTACAGCTACTACTACAACTAGTACTACTACTGCTGCTGCTGATACTACTACTACTACTACTACTACTGCCACTGCTATTGGTATTGGTACTACTGCTACTACTACTACTACTACTATTTCTAGGCTGCTACTACTACTGCTATTGCTACAGCTACTACTACAACTAGTACTACTACTGCTGCTGCTGATACTACTACTACTACTACTACTACTGCCACTGCTATTGGTATTGGTACTACTGCTACTACTACTACTATTTCTAGGCTGCTACTACTACTGTTATTGCTACAGCTACTACTACAACTAGTACTACTACTACTGCTGCTGCTGATACTACTACTACTACTACTGCCACTGCTATTGGTATTGGTACTACTGCTACTACTACTACTATTTCTAGGCTGCTACTACTACTGCTATTGCTACAGCTACTACTACAACTAGTACTACTACTACTGCTGCTGCTGATACTACTACTACTACTACTGCCACTGCTATTGGTATTGGTACTACTGCTACTACTACTACTACTTCTAGGCTGCTACTACTACTGCTATTGCTACAGCTACTATTACAACTAGTACTACTACTACTTCTGCTGCTGATACTACTACTACTACTACTACTGCCACTGCTATTGGTATTGGTACTACTGCTACTACTACTACTACTACTACTACTACTATTTCTAGGCTGCTACTACTACTGCTATTGCTACAGCTACTACTACAACTAGTACTACTACTACTGCTAATGCTGCTGATACTACTGCTACTGCTGCTGATACTACTACTACTGCTACTGCTGCTACTACTACTACTACTACTACTATTACTACTATTGCTGCTGCTACTGCTACTAATACTACTAGGCTACTATTACTATTACTAGGCTACTACTACTACTACCACTACTACTGCTACTACTACCACTACTACTGCTACTACTACTACAACAATCACTATTACTGCTGCTACTACTACCACTACTACTGCTGCTACTACTACTACTACCACTACTACTGCTGCTACTACTACAATCACTACTGCTACTACTACTACTACTACCACTACTACTACTGCTGCTGCTACTACCACTACTACTGCTGCTACTACTACTACTACCACTACTACTGCTGCTACTACTACAATCACTACTGCTGCTACTACTACTACCACTACTACTACTGCTGCTGCTACTACTACTATCACTACTGCTACTACTACTACTGCTGCTACTAATACTATCACTACTGCTGCCACTAATACTATCACTACTGCTGCTACCACTACTACTGCTGCTACCACTACTACTGCTGCTACTACTACAATCACTACTGCTGCTACTGCTACTACACCACTACAACTGCTGCTACTACTATCACTACTGCTGCTACTACTACCACTACTATCACTACTACTGCTGCTACTTCTACTACTACTATTACTACTACTACTATTGCTGCTACTACTGCTACTTCTGCTGCTGCTACTACTACTACTACTGCTGTTACTAGACTACTACCACTTCTACTTCTACTGCTGCTACTACTAATACTAGTAGTACTACTACTGCTACTGCTGTTACTACTACTACTACTACTGTTACTAGATTACTACTACTGCTACTACTACTAGTACTACTAGGCTACTACTACTACCACTACTACTACTGCTGCTACTACTATCACTACTGCTGTTACTACTACTATCACTACTACTGCTATTTCTACTGCTGCTACTACTGCTGCTGCTACTACTACTAGTACTACTGCTACTGCTACCGCTACTACTAGGTTACTATTATTAGGCTACTACTACTACTACTACTACTACTACTACTGCTATTGCTACTGGTACTACTATTGCTACTAATACTACTACTACTACCACTACTATTACTATTACTGTTACTACTACTACCATTACTAGCCTATTACTACTACAACTACTACTAATACCACCACTACTACTACTATTACTACTACTACTGCTGATACTAATACTATTGCTACTATTACTAACCATTTCCATTAAGATTAAAGACCGAATTCTATCACTGTTGAAATGGAAATGGGGAATAAATACATCTTTAGCTCATCATGCGGGAGGCCTAACGCTAAACAATTAGGCCTGTATATTCGGTTCAAAAGACGGAATGTCAACCGCAAGTCCTTGCAGTCCCTTCGCTAGCTTTCCTCAGCTTGGCATCCCAGGCAGTGACTCACAGCCAGTGAGGTTTCGTCCTGCATCGCTTCTGTCTATGAACCGGGGCCCGGGGGCCTAGCCTTAACAGGAAATATACGCAAGTGTCGTAATATATCAAACAGGTTCTGTTTACATTCCGTTGGCATGTATTAATTAGTACGGACAGCTAAACCTTTGATGCTAAAACTTTGGTCGTTTTGTAGGTTAATTAGAATTAAGTTCATTGTTACTTCCTTTTCACGTAACGGCGCGTGAGGTGGACATTCTCTTAACCCTTAAATGAATCATCAATGTTGAGACAAACATCATCACCAATCATGAATTAGGACGTAGTAGATCTGTTTCGCCATCATGAATTTACTACTCTCTTGGAAAGTCTTCATGTCGACTGTAATATTTTGGATTTGTAACATGTTATCATTTTTCTGTTCAAGAAAAAAGCGGCGCCTTTTATGTTTTCAACTCCCCTCCACATCGTAGGTACAGCGGCAAGAAATAGTTCCACATACTTGTTCCAATATAGGTAAAAGATAAAGGTAAAGTCAACCCCATGACAGGTCAAATCCGAGAGGTTGACTTCCACCTTTACAGGCAAAAGCATTTAATAGCAGTAGGGATGTCAGTACTATGTGCCCGTCACCTTTACCCCAAGGAAATGTCCCTGGTACTCATTTCTGTTAGAGGTGGTAGACCTTAGGGCCAGAGTGCAGCTGGAAGGATTAGATTAATGGGAAAATCTGTGACCCAATCGGGAATCGAATCCGCAACCTCCCGGCTTGCAGCGTTACGCCTTAACCGCGACGCTACCATGCGCCCCTCCAATATATTTTTTATTTTAGTAGATTATTTTACGACCCTTTATCAACATCTTAGGTTAGTTAGCGTCTGAATGAGATGAAGGTGATAATGCCGGTGAAATGAGTCCGGAGTCCAGCACCGAAAGTTACCCAGCATTTGCTCATATTGGGTTGAGGGAAAACCCCGGAAAAACCTCAACCAGTAACTTGCCCCGACCGGGAATCGAACCCGGGCCACCTGGTTTCGCAGCCAGACGCGCTGACCGTTACTCCACAGGCAGGGGCGGACGCAGGATTTTCTTTTCGGGGAGGGATTTGAGGAGATAGTAAAAATGGAGTAATGAGAAATAATTTCATATACTCACAATTTGTTTCCGAGTCACAAACATTTACAAGTTGGCCTGAGTAGCGTAGTCGGTACAGCCTTCTGTGCTCGAAGTTGCGGGTTCTACCCCAACCCAGCTCGATGGCATTTAAGTGTGTTTAAGTGCGACAGGCCTCATATCAGTCGATTTACTGGCATGTGAAAGAAGTCCTGAGGGAAAAATTCCGGCACACCGGCGACGCTGATATAACCTCGGCAATTGCGAGCGTTGTTAAATAAACCATAATTTTTAAATTTTAACATTTACAATGACTGCAATACAAAAAGAATGACATTTACAGAAGAAGGCGACGAGTCTTCTTAGACATTTCATCCAGTACTTCATGAACTTTTACTTCTACATTTATATATATACTTACTTGAGGAGCGTGCTCCTCAAGTAAGTCTTCAAATACCGGAATGTTGAGAACGACCGTTCTGGTGTTGCTGTAGTTACAGGTAACGTGCAGAAAAGTTTCAGCGCCTTGTGAGTGCAGGGAAAAACAATTTCATTGCACCTGTTCAAAGATGATATAAAATCAGTAGTTATTAGGTGAAGATTTTTCTGATCAAGGGAATTTCTTCTCCACATCTTCAATTCATTGAAGAAAGACTCTGGTGTGCATCAACATCATTGGGCCACTGATCACTACAGCCTCAACAGTAGTTTCTAAATCTTCATCTGATGCTCGCACTATGTTTTTAGGCAGCAAAGTTTGTATGGACTTTAGGATTCCCTTACGATTTAAAAACCTGTCCTTGAGCTGACTAATGAAATAGTCTAAGAAGGGAAGGAAAATTAAAAGCCTGAAATACTCTTCATGACTCTCTGTCTTGAAGTAAGAACGCCGTGTTTGTCTCCCTGCAGTTCTTGGAATTTAACACTTTAGCAAAGAGAATTTACGTGGAAAACTCTCTAATTCCTATGCACATTCACGAATTAAAATTAATATTATTTTTGTTTCTTGTTTCGTATTTTTCTCAAAATTTCGGGAGGGGATATATCCCATTAATCCCCCCCCCCTTGCATCCGCGACCACAGGTGTGGACTACATACATACATACATACATACATACAACTAACGTAATCAGTATAGCGCTGGCCTTCTTCTATGCTCAAAGTTGCGAGTTCGATCCCGGCCCAGGTCGATGGCATTTAAGTGTGCTTAAATGCGACAAGCTCATGTCAGTATATTTTCTGCCATATAAAAGAACTCCTGCTGGACAAATTCCCGGGCACACCGGCGACGCTGATATAACCTCAACAGTTGTGAGCGTTGTTAAATAAACCATTAATTTCATTTTTTTACATACATACATACATACATACATACATACATACATACAGTCGGCCTAGGTAGCCTAGTTAATGTAGCGCTGGCCTTCTATGCTCAAGGCTGCGGGTTCGATTCCGGCCTACGATGGCATTTAAGTGTGTTTAAATACGACAGGCTCATGTCAGTAGATTTACTGGCATTTAAAAGAACTCCTGCGAGACAAAATTCCGACCCACCGGCTTTCCTGATATAACCTCTGCAGTTGCGAGCGTCGTTAAATAAATCATTTTTTACATACATACTTACTTACCCACACTGAACATATTTCATAGTCATAACATTTTTGGATAATGCATGAAAAATTCATTCCACTACTTTGTCGTGCAATACTTTATTGCGATTTATCACATAAAAGTCTAATTTTCTATGTACTTATTTCCCTAGAAGTAACATTAAGCCGTAATGTCTGGTCAGGGTGGAAAATTGCCGAGGTAATACAATTGAAATATTACTGGCCGCGTTCGAGCAACGAGTTACTATAAATCATTGTTCCCGTGATGGAAAGCTGCAGAAACTCACAATGGAAGATCTTTCCTCTGTAACTTGGCGAGGCAGAAATGTCTGTTTTCACTGGACATTCCACACAGTGCAGGCAATATCTCTTACATTTATAGCCGATCCTAAAGTCAGTAATTGTATAACTGTATTATAGCATTTATTGGAATAGTTTCATACAATAGAGGAGGAAAGAGATGATTATACGAGTACATGCAGCCTACTTGTGAGGAAGAGAGAGAACTCGTGTGTTCAATAAGATATATACAGGGTGTTTCAAAAGTTGTGGTCAAAAATTTGAGAATGAAAAATAAAATCGAAGAGGAGCAAAATTGTTTCAATAAACATGGATCCTCAAATTAACTGTTTACGAGTGTCATTTTGTGCTGGTTAGGGCCCGATGAATACTGACTAACAAAAGCAGTAACGATTTTATTTTATTTATCAATCACGAGACGTAAAATTAATATTTTTGGCTTCAACACCACAAAAATGTGATTAAACATACCCAAAGATTTTTTTTTTTTTTTTTTTTTTTGAACAAGAGCAGTAAAGTTTCTATATAAACAAGCTATACTACAGTATGATTATTAAGGCTAGGATTTTGATGAAATTGCACCTTTTTTTCTAGTAAGCCAGAAATATTGCTGCTTTAGTATTTTTATGCTCGACCATGCCGAAATGTAGTAATTATACACCTGGTAGCAGTCCTTTAATGCATGTCATTAAAGTACACCTACTCATTAAAGTACAGGTGTTCAGCCAATGACAACTCAGCTTACAGGTGTTTAGCCAATGACAAGTCAGCTTTGTACCGTTATAAAACCGCACGTATCGATTATTCTCGGATATGCAATCGAAAGAGAATTAGCGAAAAGTCACGGAGGCTGGAAATCCAATACTATCGCAGAAGGTTATGTTCTGTTACTATAATAATTAGCGTTAATTGTAAATCATATTCAAATAAATTCAATTTGTCATCTCGTTTTTCAATGTCGAATTCAATAATCAAGGTTATATCAAGTTTAACGGGATTACATCAAGGTCAATGACATTATTGTTCCTCGAAAAAAATCAGTACTTTCGCGTCTGCGCACATCTCACAATTCACGACCTAGAACAAGGTCACTTCCGATCTTGTCAGATACAAATAAAATGTATACATCTGAATACCGGTAATTTCAAGTTAGAAATATGGTCGAGCATAAAAAGTCGTATGAAACTTGCCTATAATGGTAATTAAGACGCTCGTATGAATATTATGAAACTCGCTTGCGCTCGTTTCATAAACATCCATACTTGCGTCTTAATTACTATCATTATAGGCTCGTTGCATAATGTACTAATATGTTATGTGATAAACAGAGTGTTTTAAGACACATTTGTTAGGAAATTTTATTGCATTTTTTGCCTGTTTCAACTCATAAGAGCGTCTTTTATTTTATTTGGACTTTTTTTTAGGCATTTTGATTTAATTTTGGCCATAAATCCCCATTATTAATATAAAATAATGTTTATTTCCTTTAATATTTTGTCTACATATTTTGTCCATTAATACCCATTATTTTTTTACTTGGTTATTTCACGACGCTGTATGAACTACGAGGTTATTTAGCGTCGATGGAATTGGTGATAGCGATATGATATTTGGCGAGATGAGGCCGAAGATTCGACAGAGATTAGCTGACATTTGTCTTAAGGTTGGGAAAAACCTCGGAAAAAACCCAACCAGATAATCATCCCAAGCGGGAATCGAACCCGCGACCGAGCGCAACTGCGGATCGGCAGGCAAGCGCCTTAACCGACCAAGCTATGCTGGTGGCTAATACCCATTATTTTGTATAATATTTTAATCGTTTTTCGACACAAATATTGCCATTTTAACGCAGTACACTCCAACCACCCCTTCAATATAGACTCCTCTATACCTGCTAATTCTGGATAAGAGTGGCCTTGTGGTGGACTACATGGAAACTACATCAGGTAAAATAATTAATGAACGTGTACCACTTAGAAAAAATTATGTAAAATTAAATAGACTTAAATGTTGGTACTAGAATTTAATTTAATTAGGCCTACTAGTCTAAATATGTAGTACAAAATCTCTTTTCCTACTAAGCCAATTATGTAAGAACAATTTTTAGGGCATTTTTTTTTTAAGATTTTTAGGTCATAAATGCATTGTTTTTAGGACATTTTTTCATGATTTATAGATCATCAAAATCCTATGTTATGTTAACTGAAAAATTTTACAGCAGGTGTTCAAAATGCTGACCATGCACTTGAATGCAATTGTCTAGTCTTCTCCGCAAAGACCCAAGAATACGCTCAAGCAATCCTGGATCATTCCTAATTTGCTGGAATGCATCTAAAATCCGATGCTGCAATTCTTCGGTTGTGTAAAATAGGCTTTTTGCATAACCTCAATACAGGAAAATCCAAAGGATTTAAATCCGGTGATCTATATCCAGGTCCTCTTCTACTTATCCACCGATCACAATATTGTCTCACACTTCGAAGGAAATGGGTTGGAGAAAGTGCGGCATATATACGAAGCATGAATGATAATGAATAATATCTCGTAAAGGGATAATTTGCAGTCTTATTTTTTTTGCTTCTTTTTGTTTTTACTTCACATTCCTAACTTTTTTACCATCACTTTTGGAACACTCTGTATACCGGTATATACAGGGTGATTCATGATGATTTACCGCCACTTTCGGAGCTTATTTCCGAAAACATTCTGAGCTAAAAAAGTCATATAAACTTGTGTCCTAATCTCAATATTTTCAGAGTTACATTAATTTGATTTGTTTGTAAAAATACCATTATTCTTTAGTTTTAAGGGTAAAATAATATTACAGATAAAAAATTAACTATTCAGGAGTATCATTTCTTTAATTAGCTAGTATTCTGAAGCTAAAAATGTGTTGTGAATTTCATAGTTTCTTCGTGCAGAATTTTTTTTTCAATGTTGACTCCAAAATTACATTTGCTTACGCATTTATCACAACAGTTATTACAAATCACGCCACTCTTGTAAATTCTTTAAGACTAAACTGTAAAGAATCAAGTTCCTAAAGTCGTATGATTTGTAACAATTTTTGTGATAAGTGCGTGAGAATGGTGTTATTTTTAGTTACAAATTGGAAGACAAAATCTGTACAAAGCAATTAACAACACATTTTTAGCTTCAGAACACTAGCCAGTTAAAGAAATTACACTTCTGAATAGTTCATTCTCTATTTGTAATATTTTTTTACCCTTAAAGCTAAAGAAAATAATGTCTTTGGAAATAAGCTCCGTAAGTGATGGTAAATCCTCGTGAATCACCCTGTATACTGTATACATACAGGGTGTACTGAAAAAAAAGGTTCCAGTATTTAGAGAGGAGATAGTATGCACCAAAACAAGAAATAAAAGTCCTACAAACATGGGTTCTAAAATTAATATTTTCTGAGAAATTATCAAATGTTTACCATCACTGTGAGAGCAGCATATCTTCCTCTGTGAGCTCCTTGGCAAGAAACAGAATATGCTCCTATTCAACTGATATGGAACTAACTTACCCGACTGGTATAGTAAGAATTACTGCAGTGTGGAATCAGTTTACGTACAATAGTACGATTATGAACTCTATAACGTACTGTTATCTGCTTAAACGTCCTCGTGATACAAACACAAACAAAGGTATGCCGTGTAATAACTTGCGTAGTGACAAATTCTAGGCACGATTATTCCAGCTTTAGATATAAACTAATGATTTGTCAGATTTATCAGGCATGAAAATGATCGCAAGCTGTAGATCACTGAAATTTATGAGTCGTCGGAAATGACATTGATGTTCCAGAGTGTTAACTTACAGCCTTATTACGTAGGCTATAAATGCTGACAATTATTATCAATTATCGGAGAAATAAATTTATTAGTATCCATCGCATTGTCGTTTAAAATCATTCTGTTTTGACCACTTTTAGAACAATAACAGTGAAAATTTTATAATTTCAACTAATTGATGGATATTATAGATTTATTAATTTGTCATACAGAATAATATCTGTTATATTGACAATTAATATTTGAGGAGAAAAATTCGCTCCGGCGCCGAGGATCGAACCCGGGTCTTTGGTTCTACGTACCAAGCGCTCTGACCACTGAGCTACGCCGAATTCAATCCACAGCACCGGATCGAACCTTCCTTCGTTAATATTTCCTTTTATGGCCTGACTCCAAGTTAGGCATATATATATATATATCATCATCATCCTTCGCGAATTAGGCCTCTGTAGACCTGTTTCGGCCCCATCTAGCAGTCTTCTTAACGGTCTTCCTGGTCGACGATGTCCTCTAGGTTTATATTGCATCATAATTTTTGGGATTCTTGAATTTTCCATTCTTCTTACATGATCTAGCCAATTGAATTTGTATCTGCTGATTTTTTCTTCTACTGACTCTACTTCTAATTGTTCTAAAATTTCTTCATTCCTTTTTCGGTCTAAAAGAGTATATCCTGCTGTCCTCCTGAAAAATTTCATTTCCGTTGCTTTGATTCTGTTCATGTCTTTTTTCTTTAATGTCCAAATCTCGCTTCCGTATAGAAGGGTGGGTAATGCTAGTGTATTATATATTTTTATTCTTGTAGATTTTTGTACTAATTTAGCTTTTAATGTATTGTTTATTATTCCTAGAATTTGTGTAAATTTGGTATTTTTCTTGTTCACATCGTTTTCGTTTTGATAAGATATTTCACAAGCCAGATAATTGAAATTTTGCACTTGTTCGAGGCATTGGTTATTGTGTATTATCTTACTTCTCACTGGGTCTTGTCCTAAAAATGCCATTACTTTTGATTTTTGTGCTGAAATTTCCATCCCAAAATCTTTTAATATTTTATTTAATGTATATATATAATGTATATATATGTCCAGTGTTAACTGCCATTATACTAGGAGCGCACTCAGCTGAGTGACTTGTTTGGCCGGGATTCCGCAGTTAAGAGAACAGTAATCTGTACAGACATATGGACTGCTGGCTATGAGAATATTATAGATTTATTAATTTGTCATGCAGAATAATATCTGTTATATTGACAATTAATATTTGAGGAGAAAAATTCGCTCCGGCGCCGGGGATCGAACCCCGGTCTTTGCTTTTGCGTACCAAGCGCTCTGACCACTGAGCTACGCCGAATTCAATCCACATTGAACATATACGTCAACATTCATGCCTAACTTGCAGTCAGGCCATAAAGAGAAACATTAACGAAGGAAGGTTCGATCCGGTGCTGTGGATTGAATTCGGCATAGGTCAGTGGTCAGAGCGCTTGGTACGTAGAACCAAAGACCCTGGTTCGATCCCCGGCGCCGGAGCGAGTTTTTCTCCTCAAATATTAATTGATGATGTAACTCTCTGGATGATCCACGTAGACCTACTTATAGTTAAACAAAATATTGTTTTAGTATTAAAACCAGTAAAACTTCCAGATATGGTCAGCGAAGACCTTAATAAACTGTGTCTGTCTGACAATGTAAATATTTTCATTTACGAGATAAGTGCATTGTAGAGAAATTAATGTGCACACCTGTGGAGTAACGGTCAGCGCGTCTGGCCGCGAAACCAGGTAGCCCGGGTTTGATTCCCGGTCGGGACAAGTTACCTGGTTGAGGTTTTTCCGGGGTTTTCCCTCAACCCAATATGAGCAAATGCTACGTAACTTTCGGTGCTGGACCCTGGACTCATTTCACCGGCATTATCACCTTCATTTCTTTCAGACGCTAAATAACCTGAGATGTTAATACAGCGTCGTAAAATAACCTACTAAATAAATAAATAAATAAAAATAACCTACTAAATAAATTACCACCAATTACTGAATGTCAGGGAAGAGCGTTCGATAATGGGTTCACTACTGACGTTATAAAAATGGCTAGAAAATTTTTTTCCTGAATTTACTAACTCAAGGATAGTGTATTAATTTTTAAGTGCCGAAAACGTGGAATACCACATTGTTTTCCTTTGTAAAAGAAGCCATTCTAGAACTTTTTTAAAATTGAAATATAGTATTCTTCTCGATCAGAGGCGAACCTACGAACCTGGAATTTAATGGCAAGCTTAGTAACCTATTGATCACGAAGGACGAATTACAGAAATAGCAAGTAGTTCATAATAATATGCATTTTTCACTAATGCTCAAGCATGACTTTATTTTTCTTAATACACAGTTTGCCAATATATTTTTAAACAGAACTTTTGTCAGGCGTACCGTTAGCTGAACGAATGTTTCTATGTCGGAGAACCGGGTTCAAGTTCTGACAAACCAAATTCCAATTTATTACATGGATGGTGTTTTATCAGGTTTCCTCAGAACTGCTCTATTTCCGATTATTATCATGAGGCAGGCAGCAACGGGAAACTATTGCTTCCTATCAGACTCACGCGACATCGATTTCAGGATATCCCTGTATCTGAATTTACACCAAGCAATGATGGTGGCGATTAGGACAGAATACAGTTGAAGGTAGACGAACACATTTACACAGAGACCAATTATACGGGTTCGTTGTGCTACCACTAGAAGTGTCCTCAACACACAGATCAATTTCAGAACACACACACTATTCGACTCCACTTTTCAACACGCAAACGCACCCTTACAACAGGCAGTGATGTCGAGATGACGCCGGGATCTAGTAGGCTCTGATGATGGTGTGGAGGATGCACCGAAACAGCTGTAAGCCACACGCGGTTATATGATTTAACACTAGTAAGTTTGCCATTTAATCAATCATTAATACTTGTATGTTTGATGTACTTTGTCCTTCAAAGCAATCCCTATTTTAGGGAAAGTTTGTTTAAATTTAATTTTTTTTTAACTTTTAAGTAGTACATTAAGTTTGAGATTTTATAAAGTCGCACTTGTCTATGTTATTGCTACTCTTTGCTTGGTACATCAAGGTTGAGCCAGTGACGAACCATACAATACTTTACTAATCTTTGAAATGAAGAGGAAAAGAATATGACGAAAATACAACCCGGGGAAAATATAAGAAAGGATATTCAGAGATTGGCGCCGCCACTGTCTGCACAATACTTCAAAAAAGAGGTTGAAAGAACACCGTTAAGTGAACTTAAGATATAAACAAGTAGAATTATTCTTAATGTACGCCTTTGTGGAATTGTACAAATCACAGGGGAAAATCTTGAATACTTGATTTCTCTTCAACAAAGAGAATAGTCTTTTGTTAAATTGCTGTATTGGTTGCCTGGGTATCGGTGCCACTTGTGACCACGGTAGGGGGTGTATCTCTGCGACTCAGGTCAGTAAAGTTTGGGGGTGGAGAAGAGAGAAACAAGTTCTAACCTAATGGAAGGGACATTGAGGAATGCGGTGCGGTACAAAACTGCAGGTACTATATTGTCCCGCGGTGCGAAGTGCAACGCCAGAAGCTACGAGAGCCATTTCCGTCCGCTTACAGTGGTCCGCTAACTATACGAATTTTTAGGGACTATCACAAGATATTTAATAAGTTTCAAAGTCTTTCTTTATTTATAGTTATGCACGAATTAAATGCATTATCTTTTGTGAGGTCTTCCAAGATTTCATTTTACTTTCGTGAAGTCTGTTTCTATTTTTAAATTCTGTCGAGGGCTCTTTTTTTCATTAACATTTATTCCATTCTAGCCTCTTTCTCTTAGTTCTTTCTAATTCTTCCGATTATTGCTCTGTTGCCAGAAATTAAAGTTTCACAGAGAAATTAATTTCCTTCAATTCTCTGTTTTGCTTAGTTTTAATTTCCGATGACTTCATCCTTTGTTCAGTATTGCCAGTTTGTTCTTGTCTCAGATAAATCAGTGCTATGGGCCTAAAGACAATTTTATAAATTATAATATTTCTTTAATTTACTTTTTAACTTCGCTCTAAAATATGCCATTAGGAAAGTCCAGGATAACAGAGAGGGTTTGGAATTGAACGGGTTACATCAGCTGCTTGTCTATGCGGATGACGTGAATATGTTAGGAGAAAATCCACACACGATTAGGAGAAACACGGGAATTTTACTTGAAGCAAGTAAAGAGATAGGTTTGGAAGTAAATCCCGAAAAGACTAGGGGAGAGTCTGGTAGTATCGGACATCGGGTAATATCGGACAGTGAGTTTCTTTCATCTACCACACGATGATAGTACCTGATTGACATGGTTACGTTTCTGTGATGTCGCATAGAGAAACGTAACCATGCCATTCAGGTACTACCATATGGCGGTAGATGAAAGAAACGCACTGTCCGATATTACCCGATGTCCGATACCACCCGACTCTCCCCTAAGTATATGATTATGACTCGTGACGAGAATATTGTACGAAATGGAAATATAAAAATTGGAAATTTATCTTTTCAAGAGGTGGAGAAGTTCAAATATCTTGGAGCAACAGTAACAAATATAAATGATACTCGGGAGGAAATTAAACACAGAATAAATATGGGAAATGCGTGTTATTATTCGGTTGAGAAGTTTTTATCATCCAGTCTGCTGTCAAAAAATGTGAAAGTTAGAATTTATAAAACAGTTATATTACCGGTTGTTCTTTATGGTTGTGAAACTTGGACTCTCACTCTGAGAGAGGAACATAGGTTAAGGGTGTTTGAGAATAAGGTTCTTAGGAAAATATTTGGGGCTAAGAGGGATGAAGTTACAGGAGAATGTAGAAAGTTACACAACGCAGAGCTGCACGCATTGTATACTTCACCTGACATAATTAGGAATATTAAATCCAGACGTTTGAGATGGGCAGGGCATGTAAGCACGTATGGGAGAATCCAGAAATGCATTAGTTGGGAGACCGGAGTGAAAAAATACCTTTGGGGAGGCCGAGATGTAGGTGGGAGGATAATATTAAAATGTATTTGAGGGAGGTGGGGTATGATGATAGAGACTGGATTGGTCTTGCACAGGATAGGGACCGATGGCGGGCTTATGTGAGGGCGGCAATGAACCTTCGGGTTGCTTGAAAGCCATTTGTAAGTAAGTAAGTAATTAACTAATTATTGGTTTTATTTCTCACATAATTTTTATATTTCTTGGAAATAATTCTTATTTTTATCCGAGAGAAAGTTAATGTTATTAATATATGCATTTAAATATGTAATATCTATACATATACATATATAGGCCTATATTTAAAAGGCAAAACCCTCGAAATATGCATCTATGCAAAATAAAGTTGCCTTCATTCGAACGTACAAAGTATGATCGGCAAAGATCCACTTGTACTTTTACAATATGCCGAATCAGTAAAAACATGCAATTACATGAAGTTCCGCGGTCTAGCCATGAAACTAGGTTAAGCTGCTGTAAAGCGTCGAACTACGCTTAAGTGAGGATGTTTTGTAGTCTTCGTAGAAGCATGTTGTCATGCCGACACTACATTATGGGAGCGCTATACTGTATGTGTGTAGAATCACGTCAGAAAAGCCAGTCATTGCCTTACTTTAACTTTCTAATAAGGTTTCCAAACTATATTAGATGTAATATGCTTAGTTACAATAATTATTTAAAGAATCTCATCAAATGCTTTAAAAATGTGACATTGTATACTGTATAAGTGTGAAATTTGACATAATGTTTTAGTAAAATACTAATAGTGAGAAAATAGTACAAAAATAATGTTTGATTTCGTATGAAAGACAATAATAACGTGTTCAATGAGCTTAAAAATTAATTACGAGGTAATAAATTTTTGACAATAAGCGGAACCAGAGAACGTTCATTAAAACTTAAGCATTGTTCTACTAAAACTGATTGGTACTATTTGATTTGCTAGACGTAAGTGCAAGTTTGAACAATTAATTACTGAGATATGCTATAAATTAATTTATTTAGGAAATTGTATATTTATTATGTAGAACTACTTTTGTATATATATCATTTTTTAAATTATTAAGTTTGTACTTTTGTGAACTAATATCAATAAATCTATCACTATCACGTTATTTCAATAGCGGAACCCGCTATCTCTATCCGAAGAACGTGGACGTGAATGAAGTGAATGAAGTTTGAAGTTTATATTTGATTTACTTGAAAAGTTAACATTAGATATCATTTCTTAATTTACCTGATTTTCTGCCATATTCGGCATAGCTATGTAATGACTCAAGTTTGTCGCAATTCATTTGTTTCCGAGCGTGGGGTAGTTAACCTACAATGCGTCCTCACGTTTAAGGCGCAGTATTTAAAAGAGAGGGGGAGATTAGTTAGGTAAGAGAATTGTACAATCGTGGTTTATTAAAAGAAACTACTCTTATGATCTCGTTACTTCACGAAATTAAAGGTCCTCGTGCCATGCCTGATTATGCGGAATGTTTTCTTCTATTGTTTTACTAGAGTCGAAGCAATGGAAGGAAAGATGGAACATGGAGTTAACGTTTGTGAGCGTTTATATAATATAGTGCTATTTCGCAAGTTGTTTATGACAGATACCACTGCTTATTAAATATTGCTTTCTGTTTATTTGGTTTTGTTGTGTTGGTAGGTTTATTAGCTTGCGAATATCTCGATTGTTGTATTATATCAATAAGTATTACCGGAATATTTGTGTCATTTGGTAAATGCTTTTGTAAACTGGTGCCACTAAGAAAACCTGATCAGTCACCTGAGTGTACCGAATGAGAGAGAAGGGTATTGAAAATGAGAAAGACGAAGCGATATTGAGAGAGCGAGAGAGTAGATAATTGAGAGAGAGGGAGAGAGGACAAGAGAGCGCGCGCAATTTCAAGGTTGCTGTACCTGTCTTCTCTCCAAGACGTGGCAAGTAAAGGAACAAGGTGAAAGAGCTGGAGAGAGACGGAGATAGAAAATAAAAAAAAATAGAGGAAAAGAGATAGTAAATTTATCCTTGTGCCCAGCAGGACAACTTAACGCAAGCCAGAGAGGTAAAAGCCAAGCAGGTTAGAAGATATTACGGACGGTTTCAGCCATCTTTGAAAACTCCTTAACGACAAGCACCTGCATCGCAGTCAGAAGAAGAAGAAGAAGAGGAGGAGGAGGAGACAGAAGTACAGCTGAGATGAGTTAGTCCAGCATCTGAGGCAACTAAAGGAAAAGGTTAGGAGGAGGAGAAGAAGAAGAAGAGTTGTAGCGCTGCTGTTGTTTGTTGTTGGTTGCGGGGGCCCCTCCGAGCAGAAGAAGGTAGCAGAAGCAAAGTGGTTGGTAAGTGAAGTGACGACAAGGGGATTTTGGAGTGGTGTCCAATAGGAACGGCGTCAACTTATGGTACCTCAAGGCTCGTTCTATGCCGTTAGGCGGGCTCTATGCCTTGTACAGTGTGTGGATTCGATCCGCGGTACCGGAAAGTGCGTATCCTAGTGGTACAATTAGCGTAATGTCATCGTGGATATGTCAGTGCGTACGGCAGTCAAGATAAGGTTAGTGTTTGTGAGATGGTCGGCGGCAATTTTGAATGTGTCGGCTGAGTCGTGTAAGATTGTGGTGATCAGGGGTAGGTTCATAAACGAGCAATCACATACAGTTCACAGCTGACGAATTCACAATTTTTAATAGATGTCATTTTTATACTCGACAATTTCAGACGGCGATACAAATAAAAGTTATTGTATACTTCACGGCTGTGGAATTCAAACCGGATCGATGTTTCAATTATTTTATTCGGCTTTTACATTTTAAAATGGAGTAAAGTTTAAATAAAACTCCGTCTGTGTTTTTGTTTTATTTTAAAACAAAAGAAAAATAATATTTTTTATAACTAATGAATCATTGTATCACTGAAGTGAGATAAGTGAAGTAATAGTGCAAATATCAGATGAAAAATGACGCACGTGTGATCATACTAGTGAAAAACTTCACAGCAGTTGTGACGGCATGCCAGACAGCTTGGGGGTGAAGCAGGTGCGCCAGTAGCATTCAGGGCAATACACAACACAGACAGAACGGTATCATGGATGAAGACCACATGAGTCCTCTGGAACACTGTCCTGATAGCCCCGCCGATTCACAGACGTCATGTGATCAGATCCCTGTTGGTGACATTATCGGTGGCAACGATGTGGTTGTTAACAACAATGGTAACAACAATAACCACAAGAGAAAAGCGTCTCCTCTTAATCACGAAGACACAGACGGGGATGCGTTATCGCCCAGGAAACAGATGCATCATGGGAGCAATACTAACAACAATGATGTGTCCTTCGTCTTGATCGATGAGGACGGTGGAGGTCCTGGAGATGACCTAGGGTCAGACGATGTGGTGGATCCTGATGACGTCCAAGATATGTCAGAGGTAAGTCAAAGTAACAGTTTTTTTCCTGGGAGACTTTTACAAAACACGGATTGTGGGTCATAATTATTGATTTGTGTTATAAGAGACCTCGGATTTTTAGACACTTAACTTAAAAATTGGAGAAAAGTGTCATAGAAATGAAAAATTAAATTTCTGCACTAATTTACGTGACAGAACTAAATCAATACGCAGAATTCTTCCCCTATTCATTGAGAAGTCACGGTCAAATGCATAAAGCCAAAAAATAAAAAATGATAATTAAAAGTGCCAATAATTTATTTTGTGTGCACAAGGTCGGAATTTTGAAGTAAGAGGGAAAGGGTGCAGTCCGTGTTTCGGAGTTTATCCATTAAAAGTGATATTTCAATTAATGATTGATTAAAAATTGAAATATTTTTTATTTTGAAAAGTATTGCATCTAATGAGCTGAGATTTTGCGTGTTACTTTCCATGTATATTTCTATCTTTTTAGTTGTTATTTTAGGCTTCCCTTATTTTATTAATGTTAATGTTATGGGGGGTAAAGTATGCTCGTGTATCAACATCCATTCCTACAGTGAATATATGGTGTGCTCATACTACAAAACCTAATAAACCAATTGCTAATATAGCAAAAATTATTCCGTGTGTATATTAAACTTTTTCTCCAAATTTGAAAAAGATTGGTCAAATAGGAAAAAAGTTCCAAAATATAGTTGAGTGTCCCCTTAAGGCCATATTTATAGACATTCTTAGCGGGGGCTTCCGGTGGATGATCAGTGAACTAACGTTTTTCGTATTCATAAACCAGTGTTAGCGATATGATATGAATCCTGTATAAGTAATCAGTCGATAGCCGGGGCTAGTTTAGCACGCTCGTAGCGCGGGCTAGTGAAACGTCTATGCATAGCACCCTTAAAAACTAACTTTTAGGCACCTAAAATAAGCCCTGAATTTATCAAAATAGACACTAAAACATAGATTTAAACACCTAAAAATACAATAAGTAGCTAAAAATACTATTTTATGCATCTAAAATGTAATTTATATCCACAAAAAATACAGTAACTATAAAAATGCAATTAATTCAATTTAATTCAATTCAATTTTATTTTGGCCATTAGACATACAGTTTTAGGCTTCATCAGAATACATTGAAAAACAATTGAGTAGCTTAATGTCAAAGACGGACATCTGTCGTCTCCATAGTTTTGATCTAGAGGCAATTTTTTTAATTCACAGTGTTCTTTGTAATATTTAACACAATTTATTTTATAAATATAGTGTTAGAGTTTGGATATGGTTTCACTATAACTGGAAGGAGCATGAAAAATTGTATAAAAACCACAGTTAGGTATCTAAATTTCAATTGAAGCAGATGTCCGTCTTTGATATTAAGCTACTAATATAATACATCTAAAAAACACTAATAAAAGAAACAGCAAAATTTAAATAATCAATGAAAATGTGAAATAATTTGAAACTTATAAATTAAAGAAAACAGTTCACCGTTAATGTATTAATTGTAACTAATTGTAATTAAACGTATTTATTAAAAACAATTTCATACACGTTTGTGTTCAAAAACTCAGCAACAGAATAAAAAGGATTGGATATTTAATAACCAATTGTAAAATCTAGTTTTGAAGCTATTGATTGGTAATTTATAGTATTGACTGGGGAGCTTATCATATAATTTCATCCCCATAGTTGAAAAGTTTGTGTTGTTCTTGTGTAATCTACAATATGGAATATTAATTTGTTCACTGTTTCTAATTACGTGATTAGTGAGCAATTAGTGAGTATTAAGCATTATTGTGTAGAACATTAAAAAATTATTGCGGTTAGAAACTTTATTTTTGTAAATTTAAATTATGAATACCGGTACGTAATTTTTAATGAAATCATCGACCCCATTGCTGTAAGACTGCTAATACGTAGGTGCTCATATTACAATTAAATTAATTAATTTACCAATGAATTTGCAATTAAGACATTATTCATAATTGACATTACAATTCATAACAACTTTTTCTCTAATTTTCTATTGTGAAATTTTGTCTTTTCTTAGGTAGAACCATTTTATCAGCGAAAAAAATTATTCTCAATGGTACCGAAGCAATGGATGCATATTTAAATCTAGCAATATTTGCCATACTGATTTCATTATGGAGAACTACATGCTCCCTATTCGTCACATTCCTACTGTCTACTCAACAAAACCAGACACCTTCCAGGAATTTCTTCATTCCTACAACCAAATTATTACAGAATGGCCTATTTGAACCAAACCTCCCCATGGCATTCAAAACTTTCTCTTTCACTTCTACACGAAAATTAAAAAATGTATATATAACAAATGGAAATAGTCCATTTTAGGCTCTAAAACCTTAAAAATAGATCTCAATAGGCAAAATAGGCATTTTAGGAACCATAAAACCGCTTTATAAAATATGAAGATATTTAACTAGTTTTAGTTTATCTCTACAGAAACAAGTAGGCATTTAACCTAAAATCCGAGATCTAATTATAAGAAAGAAGAATGTTTTTAGTTCAAATTTAGTAATATGGTCATATTTATAATAATAGCGTTATTATTGCTAATATTACGGTTTAAGAAAATCATAATGCTGTGTGGATGTGACACTCCTTTATGTTTAAGGGAGAAAATACAGAATCTGGAGCTTGAGTTAATCGCTCTGTGTAGCATACGACAGTTTATGAAGCAATTCTGATAAATCATGGCGAACTTTATATCAAATTTATTATTTCAGTTTTGCAACTAAAAAGAAATCCTAGCAAGTCATTTTAATTAATTTTGAGATAATTTTTCAACTTTTAAATTTTGATTTTTTTTTCTGCAGACCTAAATGTATTTCGAAAAATAATATTATGCGATTTTGATTGGATTTCGTAATATCTTAATCGAAAAGAAAACCCTAGAATTCTGACTCAAAGGATAAAAGCAAACGAATGAAAACTAAAATAAAAAAGTGTTGCTTTAACATTGAACATTACATAATAATTACTCATATAATGAAATGAGAACTCTTTTCTTCATGTGTTCAGTTCTGAAGTATGAAATTCTACTGTTAAAATCTTGCATATGTAACTTAAAGCACGAAATAATGGAATACGACATTAGAAATTTAAATCGATACTTTATAATTTTAGATATCTTAAATTGGGCCTACTGCAGAGTAATTGTGTATTTTATGACAATTTTGCATAGATATATTCATCTGGAGAATCTTTCGCGGTACTTTCGCACGTGAAGCGCGATAATTTTTAACGTCATAGGCTGATTTATGAATATTTTTTTCTTACCAACCACAAGCTTTTGTTTACCAGTTATTAACACAAGCGGAAGACTTTCAGTTGTTTCCTTATTGACTGACGTTATGACCACATAAAATAAGTGTCACTAACTTCGTTTGGAGAACAGGTTATGTAGGCGTCGTTAGTGGTTAGTGTATTTCGAATTTTATTGTGCAGTATTTTATGAAGAAATTTGGAAGTACTGGTTAAAATATTCCAGTGCATTGTGGGACAACTCTCCTGTAGAATAGGCTATATTCATCCCAAACATAGTATATTAATCAAAGTTACTAAGAGTTTTATATCAAACACAAATTATTATCTCTGCTCCCCAAAATATAGAATAATGCAATATTGTAGTTCCATTTAAGTCATTATGGTTGTAATTTCATTAATCCTTCATAAAGCCAAACGTGAAATAAGTTGTCTGCTACGAGACGAGTAAAAAATGGAGGGAAAGAGCTATATTTCTGCTGTATTACTCTTCTTAACTTTCTTAGGTCGAGAAAGAACTAAATTCGGACTCACGGGAACCCTGAAAAACTGAAATACTTTTTCTGCAGTATATTTTACGTTCATTGTCTGTGTCAATCATAATCGTTTACATAATTAAGGTCTAATTGTTGTCATTACATTGTATTGTATTTATTAACATTCCATGGTATTCATACATTGCTTACAGCTAGAATATGCTACTATTATAAAGTCTTAATTTATAGTCACAGTCTAGATGAAATATATATAGACGAGATTTACAATATAGTCTACTAGTGCAACACAAAGTTTTAGTATCAATTTCATGAAGTGTTATTGAATCTCATGAATTCACCTACAGAATAGAAGGCGTGAGAAATTAGGTACTTCTTTAATTTGGCCCTAAATAATCTTATGTTTTGAGTTTCATTTTTTATATCGATAGGGAGGCTATTAAAAATGTTTACTGCCATATAACGCACTCCTTTTTGATAGCACGATAGACTTGCCGATGGAGTATGAAAGTCATTTTTTGACGTGTATTTATGCTATGAACTGTTGAATTAGTTACAAAGTTTTCACGATTACACACGAGGAAGATTATTAATGAAAACATATATACTGACAAGCCATGGGCATTATTTGTAGTTTTTTGAAAATAGTCCTACACGATTCCCTAGATTTGGCACTTACTATTATTCTAATTACTCTTTTTTTGTAATAGGGATATACTGTAACTACCTGTGGAATTTCCCCAGAATATTATTCCAAAACTCATTACCGAGTGGAAGTATGCAAAGTATATTGTTTTTAAGGTATTGATATTTACTATCTTTTGCATAGATCTAATAGCAAAACAAGCTGAATTTAGTTTGGGAGTAATTTCTTTAATATGATTTTTCCAATTTAACACATTAACGATTTTTAAGCCAAGAAATTTGATTGTTGTTGTTTCTAATAGGGATCTATTGTTTATTATTGCGCTAGAAATTTGCGAGGTTCAATTTGGACAGGATATAAATTGAATTATGTTAGTTTTGTTACAATTTAATACCAATTTATTGACTGAGAACCAGTCATAATCACCGTCAACGTCGAGAAATCCCTCGCGTCCCTTTATCCATCACAAATTGCTTTATTACCCAGACGGAAAATTAATCCTAGTAGCTATGATGGAAGACAGACTAACCACTCGTCCAGAGCAATGCTTGTCCGAGATATTGGGGACTTGAATTTGAGTTTTCGGTTTGAAGAGCCAACTAAACAGACCGAGAGCAATAAATTTTAAGCGATAAAATCTTTAGGATGAGTAATGGCAAAATAGGAGTCCCATACCCTAGATTTATGGTAGGCAATAAAAGCCTGTTTCTGAATGAAATGACTGTATGAAAAGAATCACCATCGGCTTTATCCAGGTCAATATTCCCTTGTTCTCAATGAGAAATCCTACGCTGTCTTTGAAATAGGCTCCGTATTGGTCCCACGCTATAAAGAGTCCAACCTATGTCTGCACAGTGTGAGCCAAGGTAAATATAGAATATTCCAAGTCATGGACCAGCGTTTCTCAAACTATGATCCGCGGACCATCTGTGGTCCTCGAGGTCTGCCCTTGTGGTCCTTCAAAAAAGACAGAAGAAAAAATAAAATTCAAACGAATTGCATATCACACTATAGCTTAAATTCACAGAGTTTGGAAATGACACATGACTATCGAACTTCACTTTTTCTCCCAGTACTGACATTTTATGAAATTTATTACCCTATCCGTCTACCGATTTGCCACTCTACTCTCGCAACAAAAGAGGGATTTAAAGCACTATGAACGTGGTGTTTCTCGCCATCTTTTCCGTGCACATCCGTCGCCGCGCCTGTAACCCAGCCAGAGACCACCCGAATTCATAACAAGTACCAAAGTATCGGACCTTAATTATATTTAAATATATAAGTATGCTACAAAAATTATAGGCCTAAATTTGCTTTCGAAGGGAACAAGAGTAAGGTAGTCCGCGGAACTGTAATGACTTTAAAAAGTGGTTCCCACTTCAAAAAAGTTTGAGAAACGCTGTCATAGACGATAGACAGCAAAGAAAACTACCCATATGAAATATGAACATTAATCTGAAATCTATTTACATAAGATAAAAGCCCAGTTTTGGATAGGATTTTTTTCAGTGAGTATAATTTGGGTTTTAATAACTTACAACATTTTTTGTTGCTGTGCAGATTACGTCAGAAAGATCAACATCGTTTGTCAACAAAATAATGAAACTTCAAGAATTAAAGTGTGTTTTTAAGTAATTTTTCGAAAAAATCGCTTTATTATCCAAAACCGGGCATGGGTGCATAAAATTCTATAAATCGGCAATATAACCCCATGTTTCTAACGCACAAATCTAATAATCGGAGACATAAAATTCCAAGAACTGATTTTTTTTAAATAGGCGTGACATGTACTGAATTTGTATAGAAATGAGTATAAATTTATTGGGTTTTAATAAACTTACAAAATGTTCTCTGTTGTGCAGATCACTTCTGAAAGATCAACATCATCTGTCAACAGAATAATGAAACTTCAAAAATTGAAGTGTGTTTTAAAATAATATGTCGAAAAAATCGCATTATTATCCAAAACCGGATACGGGTGCATAAAATTCGATAAATCTGCATATAACCCCATGTTTCTAACACACAAATCTAATAATTGGAGACATAAAATTCCAAGAACAGATTTTTTTTAAATAGGCGTGACATGTGCTGAATTTGTATGGAAATGAGTATAAATTTATTGGGTTTTAATAAACTTACAAAATGTTCTTTGTTGTGCAGATCACTTTCGAAAGATCAACATCGTTTGTCAACAAAATAATGAAACTTCAAAAATTAAAGTGTGTTTTTAAATAATTTGTCAAAAAAATCGCATTATTATCCAAAGCCGGGCACGGGTACATAAAATTCGATAATTGGAATTATTAAATATTTGAAAAAATTTGGCAGTAGGCTATAACACCATGTTTCTAACACACAAATCTATTAATCGGAGACATAGAGGTCCAAGAACTGATTTTTAAAAAATAGGCGTGACACGTGCTGAATTTTTATAGAAAGGGTCAATTTATAACAGCTTTCTACGTTTTGCATTTCATACAAACTTTGTCTTCTTAGGTTTTGCAGAGTCCTCAAGATTCTGTTGGAAAAGATATTGAAAATGGATGCGTCTAGACAGAACATAACAACAACTGGGCACTTATCCAAAACCAGGCTTTTACCTTACATGTTTATGATAAACTGATAAGGTACAACATCCAATATAGGCTATAACAAACTCGTACTGTAATATCTAAATAAATGAAAACTGAACCTAAATAGAGTAGTTGCAACATTAGTAGTATAATATCTACAGTTGAAACAATGTCTATAACAAAACGGTCAAAATATGTGGGCATAGACGTATCAGCAAGAAAACTACGTGCTATTATATAAATATGTCGCTCTTATGATGTAACAAAGTAGTGTGTCCTAATAAATGGAGGAAGTATAAGCACAGGTTTATGATCTAGCTATACGTTTTTAAATTGGCGCAATTAGCTGAAATATTCCCATAAATTGAAGTACGTCATGTTTTGCTAGAAAATAAGAAAGGATATAACCCGTATTGACGGACTGAAATACAAAGCAATTATTATACTTCTCCGTACGACAGTAAATCAATATTAAGAGGTTTGCAACTCCAGCTACGCAAAGAAAAGGCATATACTATGAAGTTCAATGCACCAACTGCAGTTGCTTGGTAATATAATGTTGGAGCGTGTTTCTTGTAATTTGTAGCTCTAAAACGAAGCGTGATCGTGTTTCTGCAGAGCTTTCGTGTTCATTCCGCTGGGTTTTCCACACATTTTTAAATCGTTCGCAACATGGGTCTTGGTACTTATATTTATTTCGGTAAGACATTCATATTCTCCTTAAAAGCGACAGAAATTTCCCAACAGATTGCGTCAGCTTCGAGCAGTTCAGCCCCAATAAGCAAATTGTGACTGAGAAACTATTCCCCTGTCTTACTTACTTACAAATGGCTTTTAGAGAACCCGGAGGTTCATTGCCGCTCTCACATAAGCCCGCCATCGGTCCTATCCTGAGCAAGATTAATCCAATCCCTACCATCATATCCCACCTTCCTCAAATCCATTTTAATATTATCTTCCCATCTACGTCTCGGCATCCCCAAAGGTCTTTTTCCCTCCGGCCAATTATGTCAGGTGAAGAATACAATGCGTGCAGTTCTGCGTTGTGTAAAATCCTCCATTCTCCTGTAACTTCATCCCTCTTAGCCTCAAATATTTTCCTAAGCACCTTATTCTCAAACACCCTTAACCTCTGTTCCTCTCTCAAAGTAATAGTCCAAGTTTCACAACATATACAGAACAACCGGTAATGTCGCGACGCTATTATTCCCGGCGTGACTCCTCCTCTTTGCTTACGTCTTAGGAAGTCAAGGTTCTATAAAATCTGGGTAGGTAATATCGTTCGCCATTTTTGTTCTTTCGTTGCCAAGCTGCCAGACGAGGGATCTATTTGCAACACCGTTAAAGATTATCATTTCGTTGCTCCTATGTCAATAAATCAAACGCACTGTAATTCAGTAAATAATTGAGCGGAAATTAACGTTCTCGTGTGCTTTCTGCGAACGCCAACGAAAGAGCAAAAATGGCGGGCGATTATATTCAGTATTTATCGAGCCATAGGAAATGCATGACGTCTTCATCAGCGAATCACAAGACGCACACGTTTAAATATAGCCGACCTGCAACGTGATTGGCTGCCGGAAATTAGAGCGACGGGACTATAACTGTTTTATAAATTCTAACTTTCATTTTTTTTGAGAGCAAACTGGATGACAAAAGCTTCTCAACCAAATAATAATAGCAGGCATTTGTCATATTTATCCTGAGTTTAATTTCCTTTCGAGTGTCATTTAGCCTATATTTGTTACTGTTGCTCCAAGATATTTCAATTTTTCCGCTTTTTCAAACGATGAATTTCCAGTTTTTATATTTCCATTTCGTACTATGTTGTGGTTAGGAGATATAAGCATATACTTTGTCTTTTCAGGATTTACTTCCAAACCTATCTATTCCTCTGTCTGCTCTCCCAAATCACATTCTTCTCCTTACACTCCTTCAAAGTAGGCCTACCTTTTCTCAAGGGTTGCATCCGAAACAACTTTCACTCTGAAAATATCCAAATAGAGCTCTACAGTCCACTGCTTTGGAGTAACAGCATGTACGACAGTGAAACGAGCGGGCCTGGGTTCAAATTCTGTTTGGACAAGTTATGTGATTTAATTTTTCCTAGGTTTTTCGTCAACCAATTTTCGGTTTTGGACCTCGGATTTACTGTTTCGCCGTTATAATATTTTATTATCATCTCTGTTTTTTTCTCAAATGTTGGGCTTGTTCCGATGCAGAATCGGCTGCCACCGAACTTCATGATATGTGGTCAATAGTTGCTGGTGGTAGTGCTATGTAATAGCCTGGGCTTATGGTAGCTCATGAGACAGGAGATGAGAAACCGCGCTGAGGTCTACGGGGAAGGTATATTGTGTATTTATATAAAAAATTGTTATTTATTCTCTTATTTGTACACACGGTCAACTAAGTCTACAAGTAGACGTCACAGACGTCTATGACAAAACTCATTACAATCTGTTATTTTTCAGAGTTAAACTGCAGGATTAAGCGGAGCTAATCTGATAGAAATCTATGACAATATTGATTTGTTATTTCCGTTTTTGGCAGTGTAAGATCACGATGGATAGGTTTATGGACATTTTACTTCCATTTAGGCACTTTAAGATTATTTGACACGTTCTTCCGTTGACTGTTACCTTATTTTATCACTTTTAAATACAAAGTTTCCTTAATAAAATAATAATAACACAAATGAATGCAATATAAGCTTGCATATAATCATTTCATGTAAATTTGTACAAAATTAGTGAAATACATCCTTTAGGGGAGAGTCGGGTAGTATCGGACATCGGGTAATATCGGACAGTGAGTTTCTTTCATCTATCACACGATGATAGTACCTGATTGACATTGTTACGTTTCTGTGATGTCGCATAGAGAAACGTAACCATGTCATTCAGGTACTACCATATGGTGGTAGATGAAAGAAACGCACTGTGCGATATTACCCGATGTCCGATACTACCCGACTCTCCCCTAAATCGTAAAGTTTTGTAGAATAAGTCAAATATCTTAATTTTTTTGAGAACATGACGAATGCCTTTTGTGTATACAGTTAAGAAAAAGAATGTTTATCTTCTTTTGGGAGCGTAGAAAATTATTTACTCATCTTTCTTCTTTTGACCTTTGAGACGTTGAGCTTCCTCGCCCATTTTTATCTATCTCATATTAGTGTTTTTGTCTTTTCTCTTTTGTTTACCAGTTTTTCATTATGCTCTTCTCTTTCTATTCTTTGTCCTTCCCTTTTCTATTTTCTTCCGCTGAAGTCTCCCTAGTTTTTTTTTTTTTTTGTTTCCTGTTACAATCCGTTCTCTTTACGTGGCCGAACCTTGTTAGTAGAAAATGAATTCATTTATGTATATTTTTAAATAATATTGTGGGAAGTAAATGGAAACATTAATATCATTCAAAACGTAATAGTTGAACTAAATTATCGCGAAATATATCGGTATAAAAGGTATATTTATTTCTTAGAATATGGTTACTATTTTGGCATAACTGTGTTGAATTATTTTAATTTGAGAAGACAAATAGGTATATCCTTTAGTTTAGATGGTAGTTGCACCCAATTCATTTGACACATTATGTAAAATATCTGTTTTATTCATTACCTTGTAAGATAGCCTATACAATTGTAAAGTACTATATGTGCCATTATACGATACTGATTTTTTTAAAACATCATTTAAAGTGGCCTCATCACATTACTTATCTTTGTAAGAAGCTTCGTAAAACAATTTATAAATTCGTTAATCTTCGATGCTACTTACCCATTATAGTTCTACGAAATGTTTATTTGGCCATTATTCAGTCTATCATTCAATATGGTATTATTGTTTGGGGTGGAAGTACAAATATTAATCTTAGTCCGTTAAATTTACTACAAAAACGAATAATTAAAATTTGTTTGAAGAAACGTTTTGATTATCCAACTGAATTAATTTATTCTGAATTTAATGTATTTAATATTGAACAAATTTATAAATATACTCTGTTAAAATTTTATCATAAAAATCGTAATAAGTTTATAAGCTTAATACAGGCACATAATCATGACACAAGACGAAATAATAATTCAACATTAATAGAACCTAAATGTCTCACATCTGCTGGTCTAAAGCATAGCATTAATTTTGGCCCTCGTTTGTGTAATTCTTTAGCTAAATTACACCCGGAACTTCTAACATGTAACCCACTAAAATATAACAAGAAAATTAGAAACGTGTTAATATCTTCAATTTGATTAAATAAATTTATGGCCTATGTTTATGAATTAATCAGCCTATATATATTGTACTTTATAATTTTGGAATTTATATATATATTTTTTATAAATTGTCCTACTTTCTTCACGTACGATATTATTCCTCTCTATTTTAATATTATATAATATAAATTCATTGTTATTTTAATTTTTATTTCTATTTTATTTTATTTCATTTTCTATATTCCTCTTATATTAATATAGGCCTATTATATTACATAATTTCACTGTAGCTGTAGTTTTAATTTTAGTTCCTATTTTATTTTACTTATATGCCTATTAATAATATATCTGCACTGCGACCGAACACGAGCGCTGCTCATTCGGTCCTCAAATTTTCTTAATATTACTGTAACTCCTTTTTTATATTGATTGTATTATTTTATTTCTATTTCTAAAGTTGTAATTATATTCTGTATTCTGTACATTTAAATTTAAATAATAAATAATAATAATTTAGATCTTGAACAGTAAACATGCAAGGTAAAGCATTCAAATATAAATTAAACGTATATACGACGTATTTCTAGCTTGAAAGCAATTGTGTAACCCACCTGATTGACTTGAGATAGTTGTGAATGGGCATGCAAAGTGTTTTTTCTTGGAAGAGTTCTGGTTTTCGTAACTAGTTCAATTGTAATCGAATAGAATAGATCGAAGTGTTTAAATTGCTTGGTTTACTGTTCGACTCTGGGTTGTGAAACATGTCAGCTGTGTGTACTGACTTAGTTTCTCCTTCGATTATTGCAACCACAAAACTAGAGGCGAGAGCTTTGTAGCCTTTTTAGTGCTTTACTTTACATTAATCCTGCTCTTGTATACTCTTCTCGAAGCGGAGAAACATAAGACGATCTCAATTACTACAGCAATACTGATCCTTTCACAGCTACAGCATACAAGCACTTGGCTATTCCAAGCAAGTGTGGCTACACAACTGTTTTCCAATCATTAATACGGATAATTTCAAAGTCATTTTATCACGTATGTTAATGCAAATCCTCCAAGATGATTTCCCTTTGTACTTTTTGCAAACATTTATTTGATTTTTCTTTCTTCTGGGGCTCTGGTTACGCTGAAAATCCGTCTTAACCATATATTTTGTAAGTAAACTTATATTACACCCCAAACAAGTATTTAGGCCCTATTTATCGATTGGCTTTCTTCATTCTTATTGGTGTTCGGGTTGCTTTATATATGTTTTTAAATCTTACATCAACTCCATCATCAGACATTGGCGACTAACAATTCATGGAAACATCCCGCTCTTCCGAAATTGTACTCTAGATACATTATTATATGCAGACGATCAGGTTCTTTTTGCTACAAATGAAGACGAGCTGCAATACTCAATACATCACCTGAATATAATAGCACAAAATTTCAATATGAAAATTTCCACAAACAAAACAAAAAATATGGCGTTCCAAGATAAACAGCCAGTTAGGAGTAAAATTTTCATTGGAACCCATACGTTAGAACTGGTAAACTCATTTGAATATTTAGGATATAATTTGACATATTTACCTGTTACTGTTATATCTGAAAATATTCAACATTTTAATGGAGCCTTAAGAACCATCTATCAGGTTTTCACAACCACGAAAACCCAAAAACATACCAGGTTAAAAGCATATAAGTTCTAGCAAGACCTGTCCTCATGTATGGTAGTGAGGCCTGGACTGTCCGAAACTGAGATGTTCAACGCCTAACAAGTGCGGAAATGAGATTTCTAAGGAGGACTGCCGGCTACAGCTTGCTTGACCACAAAAGGAATGAACTAATTACAAAAGAATTGAAAATTACACCTATTTATGAACATCTCAACCACTATAGACAAAAATGGCTTAACCATGTCAATAGAATGGACTGTTCCAGACTCCCAAGACAAATTCTCCGCTATGTACCACATGGAAGACGATCTTCGGGACGCCCCCTGAAAAGATGGACGGAGACTGTAACAGACCACTAGGCCTAATACCTGCAAGGACGATGATGATGATGATGATGATGATGATGATGATGATGATGATGATGATGAAATCTTACTTTGAAAGTGTTCAATTTGTGTTTGGTCATTATGAATATAATTCACTAAGGAGGATAGGAATGAATAATAATATTAATATTATTAATAATAATAATAATAATAATAATAATAATAATAATAATAATAATAATAATAATAATAATAGAGGAAGTGTTACAAATATGGAATACCATTTTGTTTCTTTTTTCGCTTTGGAACCTACATGTTTTGAATACTGAACATAAAATATCGTTCTGTTTATTGCTGAATTTCCCTGTGAATGGTACACCTGACTTATGTCATAAAATGTTTTAAAAGAATAATTTTCTCAAAATCTAATACATTTTCTTCATAAAAATAAAACTAGAATTATGGAATACTATTAAGAAACTACAAGATTAACGAAATTACAAAGTCAAAATGGCCTCTACTAAGAAAATCACAGAACAAGCATTCAGCATTTTCATTAGAAGGTGTTTTCCCAACCGTAATACTGAATCCAGATGAATCATCTCTCACGTTTTTTCTCGAACCTGTTTTATGGATTGTAACAGAATTTTGTTAATTGATTTCATTTAAAAAATACGTCCGTTTGTTTGCAAGAAATGAAATCAGAAAATTGTTACAAAACGTAGGGACTAATATCAAAATTCTGTTGCAGACAGTTTGTAGAACATGCTTTTGCAAATACATTGCAAAGAAAGTGTTGAATCTATCTTTAAAAACGGTTTAAATATATCGGTTTTAGTACAATCCTGCGTTGGGTATATGTATTTTTTTTTTTTTTCATATTTGGGCCCCCAAATAATTTTTTTCAAAATATTTTTATTTGGTTGAGTTGCCACAGCTATGAGCTCTCTACACAAAAAATAGTATTTTACACCAAATAGGAAAAAAGTTAAAAAAATACCATCCTTTCCCCTTAAGTTATTTGTTGACCATTACCGATCTTGCTTCAGAAGTATATTTTCTCTTCACTGGTTTTATTTGTCTGGTTGAATTTGACTATGAGTTTTTCTGAGTTTGTCGTAGTGTTGAAGAATATTTCTCGGACAGTATAGCCACCGGCGTGGCTCAGTCGATTAAGGCGCTCGCCTGCCGGTCTGAAGTTGCGCTCGGGCGCGGATTCGATCCCCGCTTGGGCTGATTACCAGGTTGCGTTTTTTACGAGGTTTTCCCCAACCGTAAGGTGAATGCCAGGTCATTATGGCGAATCCTCGGCCTCATTTCGCCAAATACCATCTCGCTATCACCAATCTCATCAACGCTGAATAACCTCGTAATTGATACAGCGTCGTTAAATAAACAACTAAAAAAATTAAAAAAATCGGAGAGCATAAGAATCGAACCTGTGCCGTCTAAATAGAATTTAAACGTGTTTTCTATGTGCTATTGCTCTCGGAATATTTTAATAAGAGGATTGTATTCATATGTTGTGTCCAGACATCGACAATCCCACGATCGAGTGGTATTTCATTCAGATTGCTACGCGAAAGAGGATTCGTGGCCTCCGAGTGTTGCATCACGGCAGAGACGATCTCGCGTGGGGAACCCGGCCGGTGATGAGTGACTGCACTCTCGTTTTGTGGTGGTATTCCCCAATTTCCCCCAGGGGTTGGCAAGCCAGGCTACCTTACCTTACCTTGCCTTCCTTTCCTGCCTCCAAGCGGCTACCGCTTCAGTCCACGACTTGTCTGCCCCAACAGGCCACGTCTGTTTGTAATTGTGCGAGTCTTCAGCGCGCAACAACGGCTCAAGTCAAGGCTGCCATGTGACACTCTCTTCCGAGGAATTCGCCCACTACCGCGGGTTTAAAATCAAATTCCGTCCGTTTGTTTTGTAAAACGAGAGCTGTATAGAAGTATATATTAACGGAATGAAATAAATTTTCAACAGTAATCTCACTAGAGGTTTTGATTTTATCGATAAATCTGCGAGTGGAAAACTAGCAGATTTATAATCAAAACTCGAGTGGGATTTAATTGACATGATTAGAAGAAAGTATATAAAGATTAGAAGTAACGAAGTACTAAAATACAATAAAATATTAATTGACTTATGAAAATACAATTGTCTTCAAATGTATTATTTTACCCTCTCAACATTACAAATATTACGCTAGATGGCAGTAGTGTGTTATGTTGTGCCAACTATAGAATCTTCATTGAACTCTGTGAACGGTTACTAGTCAAGAAGGCTTTATTGATTCAGTTTCACTTTTATTAAAAAGTTGCAGTCCACTTCAATTATCCCGATCCAAGTAATCAACGTCACTTGACAGATGATTTTCAATAAATCTTAGTATTAAACAATCTCTGATACGTGACTATCCATAATATCATATAGCAGAAGCTATAACATAACCTATTATAAACAAGTGTTACAAAAGTTTTAATTAGGGATGATGAAATGAAAGTACAATTTTCAAATTTGAATGGGTTTTAGTGGTTGGTTGTTCAGTTGATGTTATATTGGACGTGTGCGTAAATGAAGTGGAAGTCGTTGATGTACATGGTGTATTCCTCAACTTACTCAGGATTTCCGAATGGTGATCTTCACTTATTTGTAAATAGAATTTCAGGGAAGATACATAGCTATGACGAGTGATCTTTATTAATTCTTGTTCTTGAATGCCAATGCGAATCATATTTGAAACTGCTGTGTATCGACTAGAGTGGTTTGTAATTTTTTTTTGACGTCGAGACCAGTGCAGTTTGAAATGTTGGCAAACAAAGAAACAAATGCTAGGGTAGTGATAAAAATAAACAAATGCTAGAGACGCGATAAAATTGTGCGATAGACAGCCATGATTGGTTGAAAGACGTCCTTTCGTACAGTTTTATTGGTCAAAAGTAGTGTGACGTAGTAAAAGTGTAATAGTCAATATAAAACTAAGCATTTTACAAGATGGGAGTTATACAGCTTTTCTTCTGAAGTTCGTATGGAGGCTAAGCTTGTTTAGTTAGGAAGAAGCAAGTTCTGTTGGTTGCCTTCACCGAGCTTGCTGTCTTGCAATGAATGCTGCGTGTAGAAAGGAGAGAATTGTGTGTGGAACTGTGATATTGCCTCCAGCACATTCTTGGGATTTACCGCTCATTTCTTTACATAATATCTCCTCAATCTTTTTCATCCTTTTTCAACGTCTTCACCTACACATCTTATTACTTGTTCCTTCTTCGTTTTACCCTCACACTATTATTCACACCTGTTCATTATCTCTTGACAATTTTGTTGTTTCGCTCGCTCTTTCACTCAGGTTTAAAACTTTTTTTAAAATTCCGTTGTTGTTTGGTAATAATTTTACGAAATATTTCAACGTGATTTATTTATTGTCCGAAAGGAGGCGTTACTTCGCAGAATAACTGTTCTGCACGTTTTCTAGACGGCATTCCTTTCGTATCCGTCAGCGAATAATGAGAGAACTGTGAAACACTATCGAGTGGAGACTTTGTATAAACACCGACTTACACGCTAGGCAGGGTTAATGTCACGTACCAGCGTTGAAGTCTCCAGACGTTTCTTTGTCATATAAGCGTTTTTACGCTTACTAGACACTGTGTTTGGATGATTATAATATGTTCATTGTACTTATGGATAGCAAAAATAATGCATTACTTATTCACTTACCTGTAAGTTGAATCCGTGTATAAATCTCGACTAGTTCGGGTCGAAGGATGGTAAACAAAAAGTGTTTGGGGTTGGTTTTCGCTCCCGTTTAATTTGTCAGTATTCGTTGAATTCTCCATTATTAATTATTTTTTTCTTCGTCATGTTTAACCTTCTATTTTTCCTATTGACTTACAGTCCAACGTAGCTTAGGGGAGGGTAACACTTGAGGGGCACGCGTCTCGGACCTCCTTTGTTGTGTGGTCACCATGGCACAGAACCACCGCTGACATAACACAGAACACTACGTGACGATGACACCCAACCCGGGGAGGGATGATATATCTCTTTCATTATCCACGCCTGGAATCGAACGACGGACCGCTTGGATGGGAAAAGCATATGCTATCACTAGAACCAAGACGACGTACTCCATTAACAATTAATAATAACAATAATAATAATGGTGCGCATGGTAGCGTCGCAATTAAGACGTTTCGTAAGCTGGAAGGTCGGAATTTCGGTACCAGAAGAGGTAATGGACTTTCTTAATTGATCTAATCCTTCCGACCGCACTATGGTCTTGAGACTGATTCAGCCTCTATCAGAAATATGAGTACAGTAACAGAATATCCTCTTGAAGGCATAGGCGGCGGACAAATAGGACTGACATTCATACTTCCATTAATGCCAATTGTCTGTAAAGTTGGGAGCTGTAGCTCCCGCTTTCCTTTGGGCGTCCATGGTAACAGGGACAGATCTAACTTATCTTTGCCAGCTGCAGAGATGCCGTTTAATATCAGAGCTGTATGTTTGGTATAATACCGAAACGGAGTATTATACAGTACAATACGTGGTATCATTGCTAACATTGGTTGAATTGGTGACATGAATGCTTGTAAGTGCTACGAATACTAGATTGGTGTTAGAATAAAGTGATACGTATTACTGCACTTAATTGTGTTTATTAGTTATAACCAGAAAAATATTGTAAGACAGACGCTTCAAATTAAAAAGCTGAATATTAGCCTATGCATTTAATTTATGAAAATATTTGTGGTACAGCTGGCCCCAGCGTTTTTGGCGTGAGTCCTACATATATAGTGCCCAGTTTGTGAGCATGTTTCTAGTGCATCTGAGAATGGTACCACTTCCTATAACGTCACACCAGCCATTTGCCAAACACAGTTGTCAGACTGACTGCGGCAAATGTGAAACACTCGCACTTAACGTTCCCATTACTTTCTTCCCACGCCAAAAAACGGGGACTTGGACTGGACGGATTATCCGATTTTTTCGATTAACCGTTTAGTCCATCCCCTTCATTACCGCGGATAATAGATTTTCTACTGTACTTCTAAATTTGAGACAAGTCGTCTGATGTTTATGCACAGCGGAGAACGTTGCAGTAGTGAATATTGCGTCGTTTTATACGTATTATACTATGATTAATGCAGTATTATACAATGCTTATTGGTATTATACGACATTTTACAACTCTAGCCAGCTGTATAGCTAAGATGGTAAAGCAGTTGGCTACAGACTGGAGGGCACTGGTTGAATCACGGTTAGCGGTGTTCGGAATTTTCTCGTTCCAAAAACTTCCACTATGGTTTCGCTGGGTTCTCCGGTTTCCTATGTCAATAATAATATTTCAGTTCATAATTAATAAATGGTGATTATAATAAAATAGATCTATTTACTGCAGATTTGACTTCTAATGTTACATTGCAGACATTCACTTACAATTTCGATGAGATGTGGAGGAGACGTTTGAGATGAAATGACTAATAAATGCCAAGCATCGGCAAAACTAATACTGTGTAGATTGTGATAATACTTACGCTTAAGGAATTTACGGTATCGTGCTTGGGTGTATTTCCCTTCAATTTCTGGTGTTGATATCATTACATAAATCTTGAGGACGAAATTAATTAGCTGAAGCACAGCATCATGCTATACACGAAGTCCGCAATCTGCAGTCGGTTGCATGTTAAACCCATCTTATAATTAAATCTCTGATTAATTTAAGCTTCACTCCTTCATACCGACAGCGCTATACTCAGGCTTATCTCCCTGTTGCCTAATTAACTGGAATGTAAATACAACGTTCTGTCCTGGTGATTTGGCTACGAAGAAAATGCACCTTACTCTTTTTCTTAAAACGGTAAAAGTATTCAGAGAATGGGTAGAATTTTGTCACATTCTAATCGGACTATCACTTTTATTACGTCATACTACTTTTGATCAACAAAACTGTACGAAAGGACGTCTTTCAACCAATCATGTCTGCTTATCGCACAATTTTATCGCGTCCCTAGCATTTGTTTAATTTTATCGCTTCCCTAGCATTTGTTTGTTTTTATCACTACCCTAGCATTCTTTCTTTGTTTGCCAACATTTCAAACTGCTCCGGTCTGGACGTCAAAAAACAGAAAATTACAAACCACTCCAGTCGATGCGCAGCAATTTCAAAAATGACTTGCATTGGCATTCAAGAACAAGAATTAATAAAGATCACTGGTCATAGCTATGCATCTTCCCTGAAATCGTATTTACAAATAAATGAAGATCACCATTCGGAAATTCTGAATAAGTTGAGGGATACACCATGTACATCAACGAGTTCCACTTCATTTACGCACACGTCCAATATAACATCAACTGAACCACCAACCACTAAAAAATTCCAATTTAAAAATTGTACTTTCAATAATTATTGTTCCTTTTAAAATTATTCATGTTTATTTTTTATTTCATCGTCCTTAATTAAAACTTTTCTTGTTTATTTCATCATCACTAATTAAAACTTTTCTAACACTTATTTATACTATTTAGGTTAAATTATAGCTTCTGCTATATTATATTATGGATAGTCAAGTATCAGAGATTGTTTAATATTAAGATTTATTGAAAATTATCTGTCAAGTGACGTTGATTACTGGAATCCGGATAATTGAAGTGGAATACAACTGTTTTAATAAAAATGAAACTGAATCAACAAAGCCTTCTTGACTGGTAACCGTCCACAGAGTTCAATGAAGATTCCATAGTTGGCACAAGTGATAACAAGAAAGCAGCTAATCATAACACACTACTGCCATCTAGCGTAAGTTAATATTCGTAATGTTGAGATGGTACAATAATACATTTGAAGACAGTTGTATTTTCGTAAGTCAATTATTATTTTATTGTATTAGAGTACTTTATTTCTTCTAATCCATATATACTTTCTTCTAATCATATAATAGTCAATTAAATCCCACTCGAGTTCTGATTTTCTCTAGATAAATCAAAACCTTTAGTGAGCTTACTGTTGATAAATTCTTAACATTAACATATTTTGTCAATTTTTTTTCATATATGTATTGACTCCGGAGCACATTCAGGACAGAAACATAAATTAATTCTGTAATCACCACAATCATCAACAAACCACAGTCCACACCTGTGGATTAACGACTAGCGCGTCTGGCCGCGAAACCAGGTGGCCCGGGTTCGATTCCCGGTGTGACAAGTTACCTGTTTGAGGTTTTTTTCCGGGGTTTTCCCTCAACCCAATATGAGCAAATGCTGAGTAACTTTCGGTGTTGGACCCCGGACTCATTTCACCGGCATTATCACCTTCATGTCATTCAGACGCTAAATAACATAAGATGTTGATAAAACGTCGTAAAATAACGTACTAAAATAAAAACTAACCTACCCTATAATTTTGAATCATGTAGGGGAGTAGTGGGTACAGTGAGACACAAAATATTAAGACATATGTATGCAAGTGATAATTCAAGTATTTTTAAAATCAAGTGCAATAGAAATAGACATTAAAACATGGAGTATAATAATACATAAACAAAAATGTTAATAGATAAAGGACATAATATACAATACGTGTTTGTCAAAAAAATGCAAATGTCTCACTGTTCCCATTCAGGAGGGTACAGTGAGACACCACAGTGTCTATTAACGGACATTGAAATGATTTACATTTATTTCAAAAGAGAGGAAAGCTTGTTGTCTCTTTATCTTGACATGTTCTGTAGGCTTATTTAAAATCATTTTGATGTCTGACTTCGAAACCATTGAAACATCTGGAACATTTGGAAAAGTGAATTTTCCATGACATTTAAAACTTTTGCGAAAAAATTAAATGAATTTTTGGTGACAACAAAGCTTATAATTATAAGAATTTAATGTAATTTTTTATTATTTTTTAACATTTTTCTTAAGTTGTGTGAATAATTTTTTATTTATGAAACCATTAAAACGTAATGTATCCATTATTTCAAGCCACAGTCCCTAAATTGGTTACTAGTATGTTCATTTTCAGTGTTAGTTACTGGTAAATGTAATGTAATTACAGTTTATTTTTGCAAATCATTGGTATATGGGAACAGTGACACGTCTCAGTGTACCCTTCAAAGGAATGTCTCACTGTTCCCTTTACGCATAGTTCGTTTAAAAATGACGCCATCACTTCAAAATTAAAACAAGAAAGACGAAACTTTGCCAAACATAATCTCAAATACCATAGTATTAGGTAACAAAACATTCATATTAATATCTCATTTGTATATCCAATATAACCGTCATTAAACACAAGCCAAAATTTTACTTCTAGAGTGAAAAATTACGAATTATTTTTTCACCATTCGCCTTTATAACTAGAATCAAATCGAGTATGAAAATACTGTTACTTTACTCATGCAAGATACAACTCCACTGTTACCAACATCTCAATATCAAAATTTACCATCTAATAAAAATTTTCTCACTCTTCTCCCTGTCTTACTGTACCCATTTCTCCCCTATGTCTTTTGGTAAAGATTTTCTGCTATCATTTTGTTTAAAAAATCTGAATATGGCTTGCCGGAAAAATATGAGAAGAGTTACTAGACAGGTCGAACTAGAAGACCGGGCGGGAGGTGTCTAGAACATGGTGCATAGTCACCGGGTCGAACAAAAGAGAAACGTTCCGGCTTCTCTGGCACCTGCAGGTGCTGCGATTCTCCAAAAGCCAGAAAGCAAAGAGTGACACCGGGTGATTAATTGAGTTGTAGGCTAACTGTAAATCGTGCGGGTATCAGATCGCCAGAGCCCAAATTGATTACCTCATGGAACCATATCTCTGCCTACTGACCCCGATTTTCAGAAGGTGAAGACTTGAAGTCGTGGTTTTCCTATCAGGTTTAGTTGATATTCGTAGCAGCTGGCCCTAATAAGTTGCTTAAACATTTGCGTTTGATTTCTTGCCTTCCGTTATATTCGGCAAAAGCGGAAATATCAAAGACTCGTCTGCAGGATGACCAGGCCTATAGTGCGTTTCACGAATAGAGACGGTTGCCTCGCCGAGTTTTTAAATCAGTAGTAGGTCAGTTTTGCAGGAGGGCAAAAGGACCACCGAACGTTTCAAAACAAACTTCATAAATCATATATGTATCATGTATTGTGCAGTTCTGTGTTGTGTAACTTTCTCCAGTCTCCTGTAACTTCATCCCTCTTAGTCCCAAATATTTTCCTAAGCACCTTATTCTCAAACACCCTTAACCTATGTTCCTCTCTCAAAGTGAGAGTCCAAGTTTCACAACCATAAAGAATAACCGGTAATATAACTGTTTTATAAATTCTAACTTTCAAATTTTTTGACAGCAGACTGGATGATAAGAGCTTCTCAACCGAATAATAACAGGCATTTCCCATATTTATTCTGTGTTTAATTTCCTCCCGAGTATCATTTATATTTGTTACTGTTGCTCCAAGATATCTGAACTTCTCCACCTCTTCAAAAGATAAATTTCCAATTTTTATATTTCCATTTCGTACGCATTGTATCCTTCACCTGACATGATTAGGAACATTAAATACAGACGTTTGCGATGGGCAGGGCATGTAGCACGTATGGGCGAATCCAGGAATACATATAGAGCGTTAGTTGGGAGCCCGGATGGAAAAGATCTTTGGGGAGGCCGAGACGTAGATGGGAGGATAATATTAAAATGGATTTGAGGGAGGTGGAATATGATGATAGGGACTGCATTAATCTTGCACAGGATAGGGACCGATGGCGGGCTTATGTGAGGGCGGCAATGAACCTTCGGGTTCCTGAAAAGCCATTTGTAAGTAAGTAAGTATAGGATAGGTAAGACTCTCCAGTTGTGATTTCATACAACACCCTACTTTTTTACCGCACACTTGACACATTACTATTTTTCCATCTGTAGTGAAAGCTTCGTCCATCGTAATCCATTTTTTTTTTTTGTCTTTAGTGTTGAAGATACAGGGATCATTTTAGTTAAAAGCAGTAGATAAACTCACTTGCACTTTATAGGTACTGTAAGTAATAAAACTAGAGAACTGAGTGAAATGAATGGCACAACAGTACTGCAAGCACTGTTTCGCTTTACTGGATTAGTAGAAAATAAGAGGAGATGTGAGACACAAGCATTTTAGCTGTTCCCTGTAAGAAACAAGTACCTACTAAAAACCTCAAACTATAAGCATTTACAAACTGTTGTTTGAAAAGTGGCATTCCTGTCTCATTCAGAAGGGTAGGATTATTGCAGCCGAGAACCATACTTTCTAATTGCTCGGAAAATCCTATTTCCGTATAGGTCTACTAAATTTAAAATAAAGAGGTTAAGCAATAACCTGAAAGTCTCATGTCAGACTTGACACGGGTTTTCCCTGGAAGAATTAGGAAGAGGGTGGGTAAGATTGCAAATTGGATGGGAACAGCTTGTTAAGACGTTATAGGCTATTTATAGTTATAGGTCGAGACAAACCATGTCGTCCTCGTCCCATCCACCGCATGAAGCCAACGCTGCTTTCTGAGTGATTTTTACAATACAAGGTAGTTGTATGAGAAAGTTTGCCTTTCGTTCACTCATATTTATAGTATGGAGTGAGTGCCTCTATTACTTTCTGGAACCAAGGACGTTAATTTTCGTCCCGAAATATATCCTTTCTTGGGTAGATAAAAAGGCTTTTTAAATCTGTGTATTTTAAATTGTAAACTTCCCCAGCAGAAGTTTTTTTCCCCCTTTTAGAGAAGTAAAAATGAATAAAACCCCTAAATATATAGATTTATGTAATACCAAGCCATAATATGTAATGTGGGGTAAATATGTAAAAATATGTATTATTAAATTTTAATATAGGCCTAATAATGGTAATTACAAGATTCGCAAAGATTTGATATTTATATACGGTTAGGTTCGAAGGAATATAATATGTAATTACATAAAAATCCGGCCCCTAGTCATAATTAAGGATATGCCATATGCTAATTTTAACTAAAATCTTTTACTCGTAAATTTAATTTTAAGTTTATCTTTCAAGATTTTAGTTTATAATTTTATTATTTCATTATATTTGCTGTTTATTTCCGGATTTTCGTTGCCATTCTTAATAATTAAGGCCCGACGATTTATTTTTCTTTAAATCCCTCTCTCTAATTGCAATGCAAATACGGAGATAGAAAAAAATATTTGTTGGGGATACGCTCGCAAAAGAGATTGAATACCATTGGCTTAGACGGTTGGGTGTCTTTCGCAGACATTTCTCATATGATTTTTCGCTAAGAGATCTCCAAAATGAATGTTCTTCGCTCAGTAATGTATGTATGTATGTATGTATGTATGTATGTTCAGATCGTACAATATTATAAAATCGTACGTACTCTCTTTGTGGGTTGCGCCTTGCTACACGTCACCATGGAGACGCGGAATTGCTTGTCGGACAAGCTCCGTGTATAGACACAGTCCGATGCTTCATTATTTTAAAATTGCTGTTTCGGAAACCGCAGAACCCCATAAGCTATGTTCCACAGCAAACAAAGGTATTGAATAACGATCGGAGGTAATATGGCAACACTGTGTGTTTCTTTTTTCCGCACGTCGTTCTGTTCAGTTATTTGGGAGCAGGTAGGCCGAAGCGGTGGCAAAAAACACACGTGAATACAGCAAGAGTGGGCGGCGAGATGAGAAAGAGAGGGGGGGGGACTAGGAACCCTCTCATGTACGACTTCCGAGAGGTCCAGAGTTCAGGTTATCAGCCTTAGATGTAAGGTTTTCATTTTTCCTCGAATAACTGTCTGTCATTCAATGCCATTGTCGAAATAAAGTGTTTTCTTTTCCTTCTTCTTTCGTTATTTTGGCCGTCTCTTTTCTTCTTCTTCTTCTTTTTGAAAAGATATTTCATACCGAGTGAAATCACGGGATATTTCTATGAAATTTTTAATTGTATTTATTTAACGGCTGTCTGTTAACTGAAAGTTTATTTATCTAAAGTTAATAATAATAATAATAATAATAATAATAATAATAATAGTTTTATTTTCCCCGGCAGAGTTAAGGCCATCAGGCCTTCTCTTCCACTCAACCAGGATCAAACCACATACAGAAAAATACATCCCGGTATACAAATATTAATTAAACATAATAAAGTAAAAAAGAGAGATTGAATACATATACACAATCAGTATTAACTTTAAAATAATAATAATAAAAAAATATATGATAAAAAAAGAGACTGAATACATAATCAGAAACAGGAAAATACATTCTAGTATACATTATTAACTTAAAAAAATAAAGAATTAATACATATGAATATAATCTCACAACTAAAGGAACAGTAGAATTAGTATGATCAGCACAGCACGGGTTACATTGAGACAATGACAATTACCTGGATATAAGTGTTAATGGAAAAATAGAGTAATGACTGTGTAAAATAATAATAATAATAATAATAATAATAATAATAATAATAATAATAATAATAATAATAATAATAGTTTTATTTTCCCCGGCAGAGTTAAGGCCATCAGGCCTTCTCTTCCACTCAACCAGGATCAAACCACATACAGAAAAATAAATACCGGTATACAAATATTAATTTAAAAAACTAATAAACATAACAAAGCAAAAAAGAGAGATTGAATACATATACACAATCAGTATTAACTTTAAAATAATAATAATAAAAAAAAATATATGATAAAAGAAACTGAATACATAATCAGAAACAGGAAAATACATTCTAGTATACAGTATTAACTTAAAAAAATAAAGAATTAATACATATGAATATAATCTCACAACTAAAGGAATAGTAGAATTAGTATGATCAGCACAGCACGTGTTACATTGAGACAATGACAATTACCTGGATATTAGTGTTAATGGAAAAATAAAGTAATCACTGTGGAAAATAATAATAATAATAATAATAATAATAATAATAAATAAAAATTATACGTAAAAAAAACTAATTCTGTGCATTTAAAATATTTCTAAACAACCTAATTTTGAACAACTGAGGACTAACGCCCACGTGCATCAACTTCGGTTAGTGTAACCATCGATTAAAATTGTGACCTAATCCCCGATTAAGCATTTTTACGGTGGATCGACCTCGGTTACGACTTAAATAGGAAGTTAACCACAGTAATCTCTAACCGGCCAAATATGAGCGGTTAAAGGAGATAACCAGCGATTAGTAGAGCAAGTAAAGCAAAATGGCGGCCATAACCACAGGTGATTATTTCGAAGACGATTATTATTGTGCAGTACTTGAATTACTTGGATAGAGCGTGAGCGTGAAGGTTCTTTAGTGGAAAGAGAGAATTCTTGCGAGCAATTAGGTGACAGAAAATTTCAGGAGGGATTTCGTTTATCAAAATCTACAAATGGATCAATTGAAATAACACAAGAACAATCATATTTCTCCTACGGATCGGCTGCTTATATTACGATTCCATGTAACTATTATTTTCTGTATTTTAAGAGGGAATACTCGAATACCAGTATCTCTTTCTCTATGTCACTGGCTGAACAAAGAGAGGTTATGGATGGATCTTAGGATAATGCACAATTCCCTGGTGTAGTCCAAGATCGTACACACATTCCTACCAATTTTCTGCATCCTTTTCCTTTATGGATATTCCATCTTTTTTATATAATAGGCCTACATTTAAATCTAGTAATTAAGTCTATCGATACTTCAACCTAACATTGGGATATAATCATTTTTGGATTCAATTTTCCATTTTGTACGATTTTAACCTAAAAGTACTGAAAAACAAAGAAATGGAACTCACAAATATTACAGCGCCCAAAGGCAAACAAATGCAACGCGAAAATGTAGGATACGTTCATTTCGATGTAGAACATAGTGAGCGCAGTTGTTTTTAGACGTTGACTATTATCTTTGCAGCGGTATGGATGCTTTCCTTTAGTCATTTTGTAGAAACAATGTACCATCATAGACTTTACTCTGGTTAAATGAGGTGTCAGCTAGCCATGTTTTAGTAATCGGTGATTATGAATGGTGCACATAAATTACATTTTAACCACGGCTACTGTTTAACCGTCGTTTCGTAATCTATGATTACTGCGTTTTTAATCAATGTTGATGCACTTCGCCATAAGACTACCCCTGATTTCCAGCGGCAGTGAATTCCATGAGCGGACCATGGCTATTGAGAAAGAACTTGAGTACAGAGATGTCTGATGACGTGGTATTGATAGCAACAGATTGTGCTGTGAACGTGTGTTGCGATTATGATGTGAAGCTTGGAGAGTAAACCGAGAGGCAAGGTAGTTGGGTGTGGAATCGTGTATAATTCGATATAGCAGGCAAAGAGAATGTACTAATCGTTGATGGACTAGGCCACGAGGATATAGACTTTTGGAGAGACGAATCGATTATAATTTCTTTATATTGTATTCTTCTGGTAATAAACGACAACTTTGGAACTCAAAATATATCCGACTTTGAGACGATCCTACAGAAGTAACATACGGTAACATTAATAAGAGAAATAAATGAAATCTTGCAGATCATTCTACAAAGACACGATTGTAGCGAATTGCATAATTCCTGAAAGCCAAACGCTTGGTAGGATTAGTTCCATGCTCTGGTCCTGTCAAGGTAAAGCATTGTTGATAAACGCTGTCATCTCTGAGAAAGAGAGGCGGACTACCACTATCCCCCCCCCCCCTCGCCCGTATGATTACGTTTCGCTGTCCGTCAAGATGGCTGGATGGACCTTGCTTAGCGGTCGGCGTGATGGCAGCACTTATGTAAGGAGATGACTTGGATGTTAGGAAGACAGACTTGTCTTATGATGCAGAAGCATCATCTCTAGCTGCACTTGCCAGTTGTATCACAGCGAAGAGGAGATGTTTTCATATCAGATCGGTTTTAGAAATATTATTATTATTATTATTATTATTATTATTATTATTATTATTATTATTACACTACATTTCAATACCTACTCTAGATATTTAAAATCATAAAACCTTGTGTTTGGGACTTACTGTATACTTAGGGCCATTGACAACGGCATTATTTTCATGAATTACAAACTTTCAAATTTCCCCCCCCTCTCTCTTTGTCTGTCATTTCAACCGTTAGGCATTAACACAGCGAGACTCTTCAGTGCCAATGATGCGTAATAAATCTACTTTGTTGTTTACCTACCTCTTTCCTAATTCTCTTTTACGGTTTTCTGAGAAAACCCACCAGAGTGGTGGCTAGCATCGTTTTCGGAGAAATGTAATTGACAATTTTTCCATATATTGGTGAAATGCCAACAACTGTCTTGGATTTACTGCAATAGGTACTTTCGCAAATGTACAGAAACTTTTATCCTGTGCCAACCGCACCTAAAAAAATATGCAAAAAAGTTTTATTTAACATTTCTGCACATATTTGTAAGCTTAATACAATTTCAAACTTTCACATATTCACCGCAACGGATCATGACGTGTCGTCATAGAAACGTCTAATTTAATTCCCGATTTGCGATATCCATGTTTATATTTTTATATCAACCAAAATTCTCATGTAAGAAGCATTCAGTTACATTTTATTAATCTTTTAATCTATCGCCTACTTGCACGGTTGAACGGTTTATCTTCTCTGTCTCCGCTTGTTACAGTATGAGAATTTTTTTATTACAGTGCTTCTGTGAGTCATCTTTGGAGAGATTACTTACTTACTGGCTTTTAAGAAACCCGAAGGTTCATTGCCGCCCTCACATAAACCCGCCATTGGTCCCTATCCTGAGCAAGATTAATCCACTCTCTATCATCATATCCCACCTCCCTCAAATCCATTTTAATATTATCCTCCCATCTACGTCTCGGCCTCCCCAAAGGCCTTTTTCGCTCCGGCCTCCCAACTAACACTCTATATCCATTTATGGATTCGCTCATACGTGCTACATGTCCTGCCCATCTCAAACGTCTGGATTTAATGTTCCTAATTATGTCAGGTGAAGAATACAATGCGTGCAGTTCTGCGTTGTGTAACTTTCTCCATTCTCCTGTAACTTCATCCCTTTTAGCCCGAAATATTTTCCTAAGAAACTTATTCTCAAACACCCTTAATCTCTGTTCCTCTCTCAAAGTGAGAGTCCAAGTTTAATAGGCCTATGACATCGTACAAACATAATTTAGGTACAATTATTGTATAGATCGACATTTTCATTTTCATTTCAAATCAAATTTGGAAGTGTGTTAATTTGTTTTGTTTTAGTTTGCTGTATATAGGGTGTCTAACTCAAGTAGTTCATAAATTGTTTTATGAATCACACACAACACGACTAGGGTAGACACTTTTCGTCGTTGAAATTCTCCAGCTCGCAGCGCTTGTACAGGGACATCATTTTATTTTTACTTCAATTTTTATTGTACCTGAGTTTTTGAATGTACTTCACTCCCACCCCTTCTACTAAGGAAGTTCCAACTCCACACAGAACCAAGACCGCAGATAGTAAGCAGTACTGAGTTACTGAGTATAATACGTTCCAGAATTTTCGGGTCGGGCAGAAGCGAAGATTGAATTTACAGTACGTAGAGTAGGTACAGAATTATTTCAACATGAGTTACTAGTACGAAGGACGAAACTGGCAATTGGAATTAGATGCAATAGTCTATAGTGCGATAATATGCACAAAAGAACTGAAGCCTGTATCGAAATGAACGGCCACCATTTTCAAAATTGTGTTTAAATATTCATATTATGATTATTTTTCAATTTAACTTCTTTCTCTATATTGTACGCTAATGTGCTGTAGATAGTATAATATACACTGCATTATGAATACGTTCGCATGGATAACTCACTTCGTGAGTAAAAACACTTATTCTTAATACAGTACTGTACTTTGATTAAAGAAAAACCTAATGAAAATTATCAAACTCAAAATCGCGATATTTCCTAGTTTACGTAAATGGAAGAACTACTTTTCTTCCTTCCTATACCTAGTAGAGTGATTTGTGCTTTACGCCAGTATCATCGAACTCCAATCTTGGAGGGGGGAGCAAGCGGTGTTTCCGGTTCTCTAACAACCGCTCCGGAGAAAACCTAATCATAAGCAGGACTAGGCAGTACATCTCACTTGACGATATGTGTCAGAGGAAGAACAATTATTTGTACATCTGAAGTCTGATTGGTGGAATATGTAACTAATCGGCGATGTATGCAATAGAGAGTGAAAGGAACTGGCCACACTACCACAATATCTCTTGGCCTAGTTGCCTCATAAGTGATGCCATATTGGTGTTACTTTTGAGGTTCAAACCTGTGTTCGGACAGTTGACTAAACAACGTACATACCCCTAATTTCGCCTGCGAAACCATGAAATACCTCCCACATGTCTGCACTGATATTTGGGCTGTCTAAACAAAAATGAACGGCTTAAATCAGATACCTTTTCCGGATACGGTAGTTAAAAATAGGATATGTCTTAGTAGCAGTACTCCTGTATGTAGGCAACAAGCTTCGCAAAACTGTCCACTAGTAGCATACATTTCGGAGCTCTAGTTTACTGCACATGCGCAATGCGTTGTATCTGGAAATAGTAAAATTAAGTGGTTCGAATTTTGTTTCTGGGGTCTGTATATAAGTAGATGTGAAGTATGTGATATCTTTGGTTAGCCTATAGTCCACGCCTGTGGAGTAACGGTCAGTGCGTCTGGCCGCGAAACCAGGTGGCCCGGGTTCGAATCCCGGTCGGGGCAAGTTATCTGGTTGAGTTTTTTTTGGGGTTTCCATCAACCCAATACGAGCAAATGCTGGGTAACTTTCGGTGTTGGACCTCTGACTCATTTCACCACTATTATTACCTTCATATCATTCAGACGCTAAATAACCTAGATGTTGATACAGCGTCGTAAAATAACCGAATAAAATAAAAATAGAATCTTTGGATATGCGACACGTTGGAGTAATTTTCACGTTGCTACTAAATAAATGGCAAGAATGGTGGTCAATTGTTGAGGGATGATAACTGAGGGATAATCTACTGTAAAATATCTGTCTGTGCTGTATCACAATTGAATTGGTCGACATTCGAACCCGTAATCTTCAACGTAGGAGCCGACTCTAGCCATTCTGCCATCGCATATCAATAGCCATTGTTAGAAATTACTCTTTTAACAACATATAATTTCTTTTCTATTTATAGGAATAATAAATTATTTACTGTCGCTTAGTTGTAAGAAAATCTGATAATCACTTTGTACATAGTTGTTTCAATCCGATTGGGCTATTAGCCAATGGCAGCCCCGTCACTATGTGACAGGACCGCTTTCAAGATCTATCGATATTTTCAAGAGTCGCGAATGAGACAACTGTTTCAGATCGATAGTGACAGATTCCAGCCACGTAAAACACTGGCCTTTATGACATCACAAGGTCACCGTTCTGGTTTCACAGACATTGTATACGTATAAAAAAAGTTAAGGCATAATCCCACTCGACGCGTCCATTTTTAATACATAAAGTTTACTTTAGAAGATTCTTTTCTTCTTCTTACATTAACCTCATTTACTTCGTTTTTCTTGTTATCGAATCGAATATGTGCATCTTTCCTAGATTTATGGATTTGTTCTTCAAAATATTAATCAGAGATTTTTGACGTGAAATATCCATGATTGATGTACAAAAGAAAAAAAATTGTAACGTTTTGACAGGAAAAGTTTACTCTGACATCACTGGTGGTACCATAGAAATAAAAGTGTAAGTGGTTTTCCACACTGTCCGCTCGCTCCAGTCTCTATTTAATGTCCCTCGAGGTTTTCCATACAACAGTCATGAAAATATTTAGTGAGATAAGTTAATCTAATAAGTTCATACCTCATTTGTACAAAATTCTTCTAGCAATAATTTTAACAGTATAAACATGTAGGTGTATATACAATATCAAATACAATACACTACAGTGTTAAAGAAAGTAGGCTTACATGGTGTGTTTTTGTACTTTTAAATTCGAGTAGTCGGACCGATGGCGGGTTTATGTGAGGGCTGCAATGAACCTGCGGGTTCTTTGAAAGTCATTTGTAAGTGAAATATGTGTGACTGAAGAAACTACTTACAGGTGATATAACACGCGTAAATTAACATACCTGACCGTGAAACGAGCGGGCCCGGTTCAAAACCTGGTTAGGATAAGTTACTTGGTTGAGGTTTTTTCTTTCGAGATTTTCCCTCCACCTATTGAGAGCAAATGCTGGGTAACTTACGGCGCTGGATCCTGGACTCATTTCGCTGGCATTATCACCTTCATATCATTCAGACGCTAGATAACCACAGCAGTTGATAAAGCGTCGTTAAATAACCCACTAAAACACATACGTAAACACAAAATGCCAGAGTTATTACACTGAAATCGTTCACTGAAAATAAATATAATGACTAGAACTATTTTAATCCTTGAAAGATAAGTTCATAAAAACTTGCAAGTACAAGTTTCATATAAAACTATGCCTAAAATTGGTATTTTAATAGCACCTAAAAATGTCTATTTTGACGACAAAGCCTATTTTGAGCTATTAAGTATGTTTCATATCTAATAGGTCAAAACACGCATTCTTATTTCGAAAATTTGTATTTTAAGTTCGAAATGTGTTCCTGGTTCTGTTGGAAATAAAGTACGGGATAAACTGGAGCAAGTCCTGCAGAGAAATGTAGGGCTGAAGGACCTGCGTACTGCTTCAGATATCCCAGCAGGGAAGAACACGGATTTACAATGCAACATTCCTGTACAACTAGTGTCAAAATTGAAATACGCTCCTGTTACTTCAGTGGATGTGGAGCGTTCATTTTCAGCGTACAAATTTGTGTTGAGTGACAGACGGCATTGCTTTTAGTTGAAAATTTAGAAAAAGTATTAGTAATTTATTGTGAAGGTAATTATGGACATTAACGGATAAGACTTGGTAAAATTTGATTATATTTGGCTTCTTTGTGTACTGAATTCATGTCTAAAACTTATTTTTCACGTTTAATTGTTTAGTTTGTATATAACTAGTTAGATATTTGTTGTTCTTGTACTTTTAGTAGCAGTGGTGGTAAAGGTAAATAAGCATTTAAAATTATTAAGGCCATATTCATAGATATTCTTAGCGCGGGCTTCCGATGGATGATCAACGAACTGACGTTTTTCGTATTCATAAACCAATTTTAGCGATATGATATGATATGAATCCTGTGCAAGTAGGCTAATCAGTCGATAACCGGGGCTAGTTTAGCACGCTCGTAGCGCGGGCTAGCGAAATATCTTTGCATAGCACCCTTGAATTCTAGAAGTGAATTCCTAATCATTTGGAACATGTTTTTAAAGAAAATATTTTTTTGTTAGATCCTATTTTCAATTCTTTAGAGACTATTTTATACACTTTTAAGCCTATTTTAGGCACCAAAAATTACATTTTAACCCTTTCCAGCATAAATTAATTTTTTATGTTTTTCATTTCATGGATCATAACAAAGCTTCGATCAATTTTTTTTTCAACATTTTAACTCTGCACACAATTTCAAAACACAGATGGCACCTCTATGTACACTCAAGAGGTGGTTCCTTGGTGATATATCTATGCCATAAAATTTACAAAGAAAGAAAACGGTGGTTCTTCTTAACAACCACTATGCTGCAAAGGTTTAACGACCTAAAAATCCGTACCCTAATAATGATTATCTGAACTTCTGCTCTTATTTTAGTAGATCGTCACGATGTTCCGTTTTGAGGTAAATTTCAGTTTTATGGTGTCTTGAGATATGGTGGTATAAAAACTGGCTCACTTCCGAGAGGCACGTATTCTAGGAAATTAAATTCCGCGTGAAATAAAACCAATTTCAAGAGAAAAAGAACCTGTTCGTGGCTGCATCTTCAGAGGATTGCTTGAACCCGGAGAGTTTACATTGGTCGCATAACTGGCATCGTGTTTAGTCAGTTTGTTTTTGGGAGCAGAAAAATTTTGTCGGTTTCTATAGCACAAACTGTTCCACGAATTGGCGCAGAGACAACGCAGCTGCCGCCCGAGGCTGTAGTTCCGGTCTCGTTGAGGAAACCACAAGAATGTCTGGTAAACAGAGACGTGGGTCCACCGTGCTCGTCCGACACTTTCACCGGGCCCTGGAAATTATTTACATCAAGTCCGACGTTTGATGTATGTTCCTACAGAGTGCTCAAAAACACAATGAGCGTTTCTTAGAAAATTCAATATACGGTAGAAAGAAATTGGGTACATAAACCCAGGGGCGGCCCGTCCATAAGAGCTGCGGAGCTGCAGCACTCCCTGCTTTGACAGAAAAATAAAAATATTTATTTTAATTTGTAGAAGAATTGTTACAGCTTTTATTGGTAAATTGCTTTATTTTTCATCTGGCCGGGAATATGTACTATAATCATATGCATAATCTTATTGCGCGTCGACTGAATTGGAATTGACACTGCATTCAAAGCCGTCCTGGGATCTGCAGGGTGGGACAGCTCATAGAGAGTGTGTCTTGCTTGGTCAGGGGGTAGAGAGGTGAAGGGAAGCAGAGGGAAACTGCCGCTGTTTAAAACCCATATTTCGGGCCCTGGAAATTATTTACATCAAGTCCGACGTTTTGATGTATGTTCCTACAGAGTGCTCAAAAACACAATGAGCGTTTCTTAGAAAATTCAATATACGGTAGAAAGAAATTGGGTACATAAACCCAGGGGCGGCCCGTCCATAAGAGCTTCGGAGCTGCAGCACTCCCTGCTTTGACAGAAAAATAAAAATATTTATTTTAATTTGTAGAAGAATTGTTACAGCTTTTATTGGTAAATTGCTTTATTTTTCATCTGGCCGGGAATATATACTATTATCATATGCATAATCTTATTGCGCGTCGACTGAATTGGAATTGACACTGCATTCAAAGTCGTCCTGGGATCTGCAGGGTGGGACAGATAGTAGAGAGTGTCTTTTGCTAGGTCAGGGGGTGGAGAAGTGAAGGGAAGCAGAGGGAAACTGCCGCTGTTTAAAACCCATATTTCGCTGCAGTGGCTTGCAGAGCCAGACCACAAGTGAAGATCTTTCCTCCCCTCCCACACCGCTATTGTAATGCTACGTCAAATGGATTCTCTATTTCCTTGAAACTTAATGACAAAATTTTTATTTTCTCTTCACATACTTACTGTTGTAGAATCTTATCGAGTTAATATAACGAAATTAATATTCTCTTTTGCCTTATTATTACGTATATATCCAGCCTCCAGCAGAACCTAATATTTGCCTTAACTCAAAATGATTGCACGAGTAGAATCCTTTTGATATAGCACTTAAAATACGAAAGAGACTTCTTTTCCAGTTTTAGAACATTGTTGACCATCAGTATATCTGAGTGTTGCTTTGGTGTGACGTCTTAATACCGTAACTTAACCAGTGCAAATGTGCAAGCATGAGTGTGTGTGAATTACAGAATATTAATTTTATTTTTCTCAACTTTCCCTTGTGGAGAAGATTAATGTAATGAAGTGAAATTAAAGGGTCGTCCGTTACCTGACTTATATCTTAATCAAGCTTCGTCCAGCCGAAATAATGCATATATGTAAGGAAGTATAACAATGAAATTTACGCTAAGCATTTGTGGTTACGTGGATGTGAACAAAAAAAAAATCTGTATTTTGTTTTCCTTGCCTCCTCTTCGGTGGTGATGCTGCATGGACTAGGAGTGCTGTGACACATTTGTTGCAAGTCTGTAATGTCCGCGTTGGCTCGTAGCGGGTGTTCGAGTGGCCGGAGGTGCTGCGTCAGTGGAGATTAGACAAGGCTTCCCAACTCCTATAAATAAATTTTAATATTATCCTCCCATTTACGTCTCGGTCTCTCCAAAGGTCTTTTTCTTTCCAGCCTCCCAACTAACACTCTAAATGCATTTCTGGATTCTTCCATACGTTCTACATGCCCTGCCCATCTCAAATGTCTGGAATTAATGTTCCTAATTATGTCAGGTGAAGAATACAATACGTCCAGTTCTGCGTTGTGTAACTTTCTCCATTCTCCTGTAACTTCATCCCTCTTAACCCCAAATATTTTCCTAAGCACCTTATTCTCAAACACCCTTAACCTCTGCTCTTTTCTCGAAGTGAGAGTACAAGTTTCAGAACTATACTGTATAACTATTTTATAAATTCTAACTTTCAGATTTTTTGACAGCAGACTGGATGACAGAGGCTTCTCAACCGAATAATAACAGGCATTTCCCATATTTATTCTGTGTTTAATTTCCTCCCGAATGTCATTTATTTTGTTACTGTTGCTACAAGACATTTGAATTTTTCCACCTCTTCGAAGGATATAGAGTATTTTCAATTTTTATATTTCCATTTAGTACAATATTCTGGTCACGAGACATAATCATATACTTTGTCCTTTCGGGATTATACCAAAAGAAAATATTTTGCCGTATACAAAATCATTAGACCTCACTAGCTAATCAATTTATTAGAATACTTACATAGTTGTGAACTACGTGCAAAATATAAGAATTTTTTCTGGCTTCACTGTAAAGAGTGTAACATTTTTTTAAGTTAACATTACATAGTAAACATTCATACTAATCACAGAGATACAGGAAAGTACAAATTGAACACTGAACAACCTAATCACTGTGAACGACTAAAATGTAATTTACATCTCGGCTATTTCCTGATGTACATTAACTACAGTTCTGTATTCTCTCAAGATTAAATAGGTATTCAATTGAAATAGATACTGAAAATTGCAGACATTAACTTGGGAACTGCCTGTGGCACCATTCGAACTTAAAGACTTTTACAGAATCGTTGTAAAATCTTTCATCACGCTACTCACTACACGGTTATATTCAAGTTTTTTTTCGCCGAGTAACTAATGCAGTGGTACAGTTAACAGCTCGTCTTCATTTCGGGATTTCGCTTTTTTTATGTCTTTCTTTGTAATTCCTTTGCATCATGTTGAGCTTGTGGAGAGAAGGTCGAGAACGTAAAATAAGGTCTAGAAGAAATAAACAGGCTGTGCGAAGAGGTTAAGGCTAAGTTAGGTGTAGACTTCATGGTCGTGAGTTCCAGTACCGCGTTGATAGTTTTTCTCTCTTTTTTTCAAGCATTACATTCTTTAATCCTTGCGGCTTGTGTTAATTGCTAGAGCCATCACTTCCTACATGTATTTATTGATCTACTGGATAGCAGTGCAATATTGTCTTCGATAACCTACTTTCGGTAATTCAGGTTGATTTGTTTGTTTCCAAGTGCTTGCAGCTATATCATTGGCTCCTTTCAACTGGTCACGGCTTAATTTTATACAGGGTGTAGTTTAATTGCTTTTTCAATATCGTCTTCGGTAATTCATAATAGGTTGATTTGTTTATTTCCAAGCACTTGTAGCTATATCATTGGCTCCTATCAACTGGTCTCGGCTTAATTTTATACAGGGTGTAATTAAATTACTTTTTCAATAGTGTCTTCGATAACCTACTTTCGCTAATTCGTTGTAGGGTGATTTGTTTGTTTCCAAGCACTTGCAGCTATATCATTGGCTCCTTTCAACTGATCACGGCTTAATTTTATACAGGGCGTAATTGAATTACTTTTTCAATATTGTCTTCGATAACCTACTTTCGGTAATTCGTTGTAGGTTGATTTGTTTCTTTCCAAGCACTTGCAGCTATATCATTGGCTCCTTTCAACTGGTCACGGTTTAATTTTATACAGGGTGTAACTGAATTAATTCTTCAAAATTCGGGGGGATGTAGAGGGTGATTTGTTGAAGATTTTTCACAAGGAATCCATGGCCGGAAATGAGAATTGAAATATCTACAGCTATGTGAGATTTGATTTTCCTGTTCTTGTAATGGCGAACTTTCAGTCAATTTTTATTAAAGGACTGGGGTAGTTCTTTTATCCACCGGTCTATAGACTGAGCTAATTTTCAAGTGAAATGCACAATAACACAAACTTTTAGACAAAGAGAAGTGTTGTTTTGAAAGAAAAGCTTAAAATATAATGTATGTATTTATTCAAACTGCAAATGGGTAAATATCCAGTGGTAGTAGTAAATAATTAAACTCAATAATTACAATTAATAATGCTTACTTACTTACTTACAAATGGCTTTTAAGGAACCCGAAGGTTCACAGCCGCCCTCACATAAGCCCGCCATTGGTCCCTATCCTGAGCAAGATTAATCCAGTCTCTACCATCATACCCCACCTCCCTCAAATCCATTTTAATATTATCCTCCCATCTACGTCTCGGCCTCCCTAAAGGTCTTTTTCCCTCCGGTCTCCCAACTAACACTCTATATGCATTTCTGGATTCGCCCATACGTGCTACATGCCCTGCCCATCTCAAACGTCTGGATTTAATGTTCCTAATTATGTCAGGTGAAGAATACAATGTATGCAGTTCTGCGTTTTGTAACTTTCTCCATTCTCCTGTAACGTCATCCCGCTTAGCCCCAAATATTTTCCTAAGCACCTTATTCTCAAACACCCTTAACCTATGTTCCTCTCTCAGAGTGAGAGTCCAAGTTTCACAACCATACAGAACAACCGGTAATGTAACTGTTTTATAAATTCTAACTTTCAGATTTTTTGACAAGAGACTAGATGACAAAAGCTTCTCAACCGAATAATAACACGCACTTCCCATAATTATTCTGCGTTTAATTTCCTCTCGAGTGTCATTTATATTTGTTACTGTTGCTCCAAGATATCTGAATTTTTCCACCCCTTCGAAGAATAAATCTCCAATTTTTATATTTCCATTTCGTACAATATTCTCGTCACGAGACATAATCATATAATTTGTCTTTTCGGGATTTACTTCCAAACCGATCGCTTTACTTGCTTCAAGCAAAATTTCCGTGTTTTCCCTAATCGTTTGTCGATTTTCTAACATCTTCACGTCATCCGCATAGACAAGAAGCTGATGTAACCCATTCAACTCCAAACCCTGTCTATTATCCTGAACTTTCCTAATGGCATATTCTAGAGCGAAGTTAAAAAGTAAAGGTGATAGTGCATTTCCCTGCTTTAGCCCGCAGTGAATTCGAAAAGCATCAGATAGAAACTGACCTATACGGACTCTGCTGTATGTTTCACTGAGACACATTTTAATTAATCGAACTAGTTTCTTGGGAATACCAAATTCAATAGGAATATCATATAATACTTCCCTCTTAACCGAGTCGTATACCTTTTTGAAATCTTTGAATAACTGATGTACTGTACCCTTATACTCTAATTTTATACAATTAATAATAAATTCATAATATTAATAATAAAATAATAGCAGCAATGTATAATAATATTAACAAGGAGCACCCTAAATTAAATGAATCACTTAATGTAACATAGCTTATTTAACTGTTTGTAACGACTTCAACGAGTTGATATCTCTTTCTATCCCAGTATATTGAAGACGAAGATAGGTCAGTCTTCAAAATGTTGTTAATTCCTTTTTAATGAATAGCAATAAATAAACTCCAATCTACACTTCTATTGTGACTAAAATACCTGTATTTGCCATATATTTTAAAATTATAATGCTAATTAAGTTAAAAATTACCGGTACTGATTTATAATCTTAAAATTTATAACATATTTGCAACCGGTCAATCTATCATTATATTCTTCCGGCAGTGCCAATTTGAATTTGTTGCACTTTGCCACCCGGATCAGGTTTCGCACCGCAATTTGAGCAGTCTGCTATAAGCTGAATATTTTTAGTGAGTAATCTTGAAATTTGAATAGAATGAAAAATTCTGTTGTCAGGCGATATCTTGTAGGTCTCAACTTCAGGACATTTGAATATATTTTGAGTGCATAATAGGAAAATCTGGTTCCTTCACTCACAATTATTTATAACCCATTTAACGAGTTATCTGGGGCTCCAATCTGACGAGCACGGAGGTTAGAAGACCCCCTCCCCACTCCTACGACGTCTCATTCTACCATCGGCACTAACTAACCTGACCATCTCCTTCTTGACGCGTACACTCGCGGTACAAAAGAAATAGGTACTCTTCTTGCGTAGGGTATGGAAAATTTAACTTACATGCTGTTTTTAACTGTGGAACAGATGACGACTCTTTATCGAAGATGTCAAGAGGTCTATTCTACATAGTACATAAATCTTGTGATTTTCTTTGTGGGCAAAGCGACTGTAGACTATAACGGTTTAAAACCTTTGGTTTCCAGTGTTCTATATTCTTTAATATTTTGGTTTTCGAAGTTCACAAAATATATTTAGGCATATGAATTTATTTATTTATTTATTTATTTATTTATTTATTTATTATTTTGCTAATAATTGTAACATAATAGTACATTATGCAACGAGCCTTTAATGTAGGTAATTAAGAAGCAAGTATGGATATCTATGAAACGAGCGCAAGCGAGTTTCATAATTTTTATACGAGCTTCTTAATTACCATTATAGGCGAGTTTCATACGACTTTTTATGCTCGATCATATTTCTAACTTGATATTATTAATTTTATTTGTATTTGACATTGAGCAATGTTCCGTATGTTGTGAGATGTGCGCAGACGCGAAAGGAACAAATGTCCACATTGACCTTGCTAGGCCATAAGAACCTACAGAGATAATATTGAAATTAAATTAGACATTGAAAAACGAGATGACAAATTGAATTTATTTGAATATTATTTACAATTAACGCTAATTATTATAGTAACAGAACATAACCTTCTGCGACAGTATTGGATTTCCAGCCTCCGTGACTTTTCGCTAATTCTCTTTAGATTGCATGTCCGAGAATAATCGATACTTGCGGTTTTATAACGGTAGAAAACTGACCTGTCATAGGCTGAATAGTTGTAACCTGAGTCGTCATTGGCTGAAAGACCTGACCTTCAATGAGTAGGTGTACTTTAATGACATGCATTAAAGGTCTGCTACCAGGTGTATAATTACTACATTTCGGCATGGTCGAGCATAAAATATAATATATATACAGAAAAACTTTAGCTCGCCCCTGAAAGAGTAGAACTCTTGCTCAGGGGCGGATTCCTGAATTTAAATTAATAATTATACAATACAATTTGTCTTATGTCTACTATGCTATTATAGCATATAAATTTAAATTCACAATTTTTCAATTTTTATAAAATCAATATATAACTTTTTAAATTTAATACTAGAACTATTAGAATTGACAAGATTAGGATATTTAAATATAAATTTGTTATATATTCTTGGGCCTAAATTACTACTATGATTAAATACTGTAACAGTGTTGCATTTTAGTTCAAACAATCTTAAAGAATTCATACCTTTTGTTTCATAACTATGAGAATACAATTCAAAATTATTTCGACTTTTATGTATGAATTTTATTAATACAATATAATAAATTTGTCTTACGTTAAGTACATTTAAGTCTAGAATCAAATTTTGAGATGGAAAATCAATAGATTTATGAAGACATATTTTAATTATTTTCTTCTGTAATAAATAAAGTGGATTAAAATTGGATTTAAATGAGCTACCCCATCCTATAATTCTATACATAATTACCAATTGAAATAAAGTTAAATATATTGATTTATATGTTTTTTAATGTAAAATAACATTTATTTACGTGTCTGCATTAGACACAAAACATAAGCCAAGCTGATACGTAATATCGCTTAATGCCAATAACTCAGTGCCTCTAGATATATGCGGTTTTATTAATAAACCGTGTATAGTTTTTATACGAGACTTATGCAGCGTTGAGACAGAAAACGTTACTAATAAACCATGCATAAGCGATGGATGTATAAACAATCTGTAACTATACAATGGGAATTGCTTTTGCAGTAGCTATATACAAGAAATCCCTTGTTTAAGCGTTATATATAGAGAAAAAATGGCCGCCCCTCTAACAGCTGTTCGTATCGACTGTCATTTTATGATGATGGTTGCCTAGTAATCACAGAAGAACAAACCAAAGAACACAGAATAAGTAGAATAATATTGCTGTAGTTTGTACTCGTTGATCAAAATATAGTGTGGTAATCGATCAGAGCCAGTTGTAGTACTATCGATTCTTAACACGGCACACTAGAGCGCTCTACCTGATGCATTAGAGAATCTCAGATATTCTATTACCTTTCGTAATGAAGTAATGACGAAACTATGACGTAGCTGTGTAACAGTTTTATTGTTATACACGACGTATTTAGTGATTATTATAAGGAATTTACACACGACGTATAAACGAGCTACTTAGTGCATAAGTACTGTATAAGACAGTTAAACGTCTATATATAGAGTTTTTATTAGTAAGACCGATAGAATATAGCCAGCCTATAGAAGAATGAGCAATTAAAGCCTTGAAATCAGTTTAGCATATATACATTAAACTTAAAATAACACCTACGCAATTTAAAGACTAATGATCTTACTAATAAAAACTCTATATGCAGACGTTTAACTGTCTTATACTTATACAATGAGTAGCTCGTTTATAAGTCATGCGTAAATTCCTTACTAATAATCACTACATACGTCGTGTATAACAGTATGATAACAGTAGGTGGATAATTTAATGTTTTAATTGGTGGTGTCGAAATGGCTTACGTGACATTTGCCGCTATTACATGCTTCTCATTATTATTATTTTATTATTATTATTATTATTATTATTATTATTATTATTATTATTATTATTATTTCATATTCAGTTTCTGTGAGATGCGTTTCCAATTCACTGTGGGCTAAAGCAAGGAGATGCACTATCACCTTTACTTTTTAACTTTTCTCTACAGTAGCCTATGCCCTTAGGAAAGTCCACGATAACAGAGAGGGTTTGGAATTGAACGGGTTACATCAGCTGCTTGTCTATGCGGATGACGTGAATATGTTAGAAGAAAATCCACAAACGATTAGGGAAAACACGGGAATTTTACTGGAAGCAAGTAAAGAGATAGGTTTGGAAGTAAATCTCTAAAAGACAAAGTATATGATTATGTCTCGTGACGAGAATATTGTACGAAATGGAAATATAAAAATTGGAAATTTATCTTTTGAAGAGGTGGAGAAGTTCAAATATCTGGGAGCAACAGTAACAAATATAAATGATACTCGGGAGGAAATTAAGCACAGAATATATATGGGAAATGCCTGTTATTATTCGGTTGAGAAAGTTTTATCATCCAGTCTGCTGTCGAAAAATCTGAAAGTTATAATTTATAAAACAGTTATATTACCGATTGTTCTTTATGGTTGTGAAACTTGGACTCTCACTTTGAGAGAGGAACATAGGTTAGGGGTGTTTGAGAATAAGGTGCTTAGGAAGATATTTGGGGCTAAGTGGGATGAAGTTACAGGAGAATGGAGAAAGTTACAGAACACAGAACTGCACGCATTGTATTCTTCACCTGACATAATTAGGAACATAAAATCCAGACATTTGAGATGGGCAGGGCATGTAGCACGTATGTGCGAATCCAGAAATGCATATTGAGTGTTAGTTGGGAGGTGGAAGGGAAAAAGGCCTTTAGGGATACCGAGACATAGATGGGAAGATAATATTAATATGGATTTGAGGGAGGCGGAATATGATGGTAGAGACTGGATTAATTTTGCTCAGGATAGGGACCAATGAGGGGCTTATGCGAGGGCGGAAATGAACCTGCGGGTTCCTTAAAAGCCAGTAAGTATTTCATATTATGTGCCATGATCTAAGCCATAATGCCCTGAACTAGCGATGCGGGGATGAGCGCTCGCTGGTTCGAGTTCTTATGAAATCTCGACCAGTGTAAGGGACCGGTGCCCACTCAGGATTATGATGAATTTGTGTGGTGACCACACATTACCCTTTTACTGATTAGTTGACCGCTCACCTCTGCTGAGGCTTGTCGACCTTGACCCCTCCATGAAATGTTACGGCAGTGATTTCAATTTCCAATCGTTCAGTGTTCTTGACAGACTTTTTGTCTCAGTGGGTGGTCTTGCGCCATATGCTGATAATTTTTCCTCACAGTCACGGTATTTGCGAACCTTTGCCATCACTATAGCTACTTCTCACAAGTAAGGATCTTTAATGATGGTAAGAATTACATTTTAACTAGGCATATAAATTGTGTTACATAACCGTTTCTTTTGTCAATGATGTGAAGTGTTGTAGAAATAAAGAACCCAACTTTGCCGACGTTACTCATCGGACTAAAGGTTAACAATTAAATAGTCACACGTCAAATCGTAAAATGACTTGTGCAATTGTTTGTTTTGTTGCTTCTTTTATCCACAGTTGTGTTGCTAGACTCTCTAGGCCAGGCATGTCAATTGAAGCCCACAGGAGCAAGCGCGCTCTTTAGAGCCCAGGAGAGCTTGAGCGCTTTACAGCGGAAAGGAAAGAGACAGACGAAAGAGGTGGTATATGCCGCTTGGTCGAGCTATATACAGGGATGGTCAGTGCTGATTCAATAGATAAAGGGAAGAGAACTTATTAAAACTGTATCCATGTAAATTTTTAGATTTGCCTGAGAAGTATAAGTGCATTATAAGAATGTAAGTTTTAATTTTAATGCTCATTTTTCATAGTTTGATTTTTTTATTCAAAAGAAATATTTTCTCAACTTTTCGTATAGAAAAGTGAAATTTTCAGGTATAGGCCTATTTATTTAGTAGCCTTACAGAATGTTTTCGTAAATCTAATATACCGTATATACGTATTACTGAAGATAGTGTATTGAAAATTTTGAAATATTCGCATGGAAACTGTTTGTAAGGGAATGAATTAACAAAGCAACTACTATTACATCATAAGCAAAAGATACGTGCCCATGTGTTGTAAAAATGTCAGCTCTATAGCTTCAGCAGATTTCGAGAAAATAATTTAATATTCTGATGATAGGAAGTTGCTCACAAATATCACCTTAAAAGCATAATGCGATGAGAGTTTTGTTATGTAATATTAGTAACACTTAAAAGAGATACAGTACCTAGGTAACTTTGCTTTGTACTGTAATATTGTTTTGATTGGTTTATTGATTACTTTTGTAAGGCTAAAGATACCATGAATATAAATTCCAACTTATCATGTCATACTCAATCTCTTTCTTTGGAATATCACTTTCTTTATGAATGATGTGTTTCATCCACTTAATACAGTATAATATTATACTACTATGGAATTTAAGTGAATATTCCTTCTTAACTCTCTATTATGTTATTAAGATTTAAAACACAAGTGCAATTTTAAGAAATCAGTGTTAGTACTTTTGTTTCACAGACAATATAGATAATATTAAACAGAAAGAAGCCATATAAAAATAACGACATAAAATTTCACGTTCCGTTTGAAGTTTGTGCACCACTGTTTTCTTAATCCAACAGGTTGCTTATTCATATACACAACCCTTCCTCTTTCCATACTTAGCCCGCGCACGACGTCAAGGTCAGAAAAATGCGCTTGCTTTGACATCACTGCTCTAGGCCCTCTAGATTTACCCTAACTCCTCCATGTGTGTAAAAATTTGGTAATGGCAGTACTGATTAAAATAAGAAATGAGGCTCAACTTTTTTTCTGTCCTGTGACGTCAAAATTTTGCCAACCTGGCGGACCGCTATAATACGTCTTTGACAACCCGTCATGTCGACCGGACCTTCGTTATCATTTCAAGCTCCTTTTTTCACCTACAAAACTCTTCTTTTGGCCCGGGTCATTGTACTGCCCGACCGGTCGAAAACTGTCGTCGCTACCATTCTTTAGAAGTAGAAGAGTTACGGTAAAAAAGAAAAGATCCTGCCACACTCCTCTACATGTTTGTTTTATTATCAATCAAAACTCGAGAAACAATTTTAATTAAGAACGCCGAGAATTGATGGGAAAAACCATGTAGCTACATTATATAGGATTTATTTAATCCCTTTCGCCCGGTTTCTTCAACCTTTGTTAAAATGCACCTAACCAGCGGCGGATTTTTACCAGAACACAATATGGCAGTAATAATTTCAGCTGAATTAAGATCACAGACAAGTTACAGCAAATGACGAACATTTCTCCTTTTATATTAATTTTACTATTCACTACGACTAAGAAGTAAGTTACGTAAAGTCGACCAAATTCAGTTGGTGCTGCCCGGTCGCTATATTGTAGATACTGCAAATAATTCGTACTGAAAAATAACGGATAGCGATGTAACCTGCATAGTCGACATCTAGCAGCTTGCAGTGTCTATGCGAGAGCGGAAGAAAGGAGTCGGCTACATGACGCTACTCCCCAGTAACCATGACAACAGCAGTTCAAGCAATAAGATAGCTGGTTAGAAGAGTGTTTAAACTTGACTAGAACGCGAGAGGGGAGCCGATTTGGAGACGTCCTACCCACCGCTGACAACTATACTGCTTATAGTCACGGCTGTATTGGGAAGCTCTCTCTCTTTCTCTCTTCGTGGTTTTAGAAAATTGAGTCACGTGTTGTTAGTTTTCTATCCCTGCGGAAAAGTTTTCATTTATATTGTTAGATTTTCTCTGGTTTGCGGGTGTTCTTGTTATGTTTTTCTTTTGTGTTACGAGATGTATTTATTCATACAGTATTTTCAATATATCGAGAGTTTAGAAACAAATGCAGATTTGTCTCTAGCTTCTTCTAGCAGTTATTCAGTATATTGTGACCTATTTGATCGGTTTGCGAAGAAAGAGGAACGTCCAGTTAATTTGCTGTAAAATTAGACTATGTAATAGTAATGAGCAAGACCCGGATTCTTAGGTTCGAATCAATTTTGTGCTATCTCGTTGGTCTCGAAATATTGTTTTTCTTGTTCGTTTTATGCAGCAAAGAGTAACATTCTTAAATTCAATATGACCTAAAAAGACCTAATTCGTAGGTTAGGACTTAGAGTGTCCTAAAGAGAGGCAATCTTTACCAAGCCGTTGTAATAATATTAACAGTATGTTGTTTATTTTTATTTTTTCTCGTAAAAACATATAAATTCCTGAACATAAGATTTAAAATCATAAAACATAAATTGGAAAACCTAATTTTAATTTCTGAAAATCTATCAATTCTGCGCTTGGTAATGAGGTACGTCACATACCTTATATTTTTATATTCCCATCATTCACGTCTTGGCCTCCTCAACTTTCAAACCCACCGTCTGCTACTGCACCTAACATAGCGTTAATTAACTCTAAGTTAAAAGTACGAATTGCTGTTAAAAATATCGCGTTTCTTCAACTTTACGTTTCACATTTTAACGTTCTGTTTGTTAACTCTCTGTTAGGACCAGAGATTCTAGAGTTTAACCATAACCTATAACCAAGTATAGGCTTAATTCTGTTTTCTGAACTCTGACAATTGCGATTCTCGCTTGTTTCCGTTGTTTGATTCAGAGAGGATAGAAGTCTTGCTATTCTCTCAGGTTTGATTTCTGCTTCTTTCCGTCGCCTGTATCACAATAGCGTGGAGCGGCGTATTGGTATTGCTGTTATGAGATGGAAAACACTGGAACAAAAAGAAATCGTGGGACTAATGTCTCTTCGTTCGAGAGAAGCCTTCTGCTGGAAATTATTTCGCAGTATAAACCAATTAATGAGAATAAACAAACAAACGGATCTAAGTTGAAAGCGAAAAGTGAGGCTTGGCAGAAAATAGTCTACACTTTTGTATGAACTTCAGGTCTATTAAATCACAGAAATCATCCCCTCTGTTTATGTATTCATAGATATCATTTAGAAATAATCCAGATGTATAAGTTCAACATCTAACGCACCAGCCATATTGGATACTTCTAAGCTAACAGAGAGTTAAATGATTTAACTGCATGAAATTGGGCAGTTAAATTAAATAGGTTTTAACAGCCTGTTAGTACTAACAGTAGTTGAAGAAATGCTTCAACTGTTAAGTTTACAGTTAAAATGGAATAACACATTGTTATAATTTAACAAAGGTTGAAGAAACCGGGCCTTTGATTCTCAAAATACTACTTTCTTCTATCTACGTTATTTTCTGTATCCGCCGTTGTTTATAAACTTATTTGTTTTGCGATACATAAATAGTTATCGCCGACTATATGAGAGTTGTATTATGGGTTATTACAGAGAATCGTAAGATTTTAGTAATACGAAAAACTCTACAGAGTCTCAAGGTGAACCGTATGTCTTTGATTTCAGGGGGATATACTTTGAGATGAATGCGCGCTGGTTCAAATCTTCATGGGGGAAGAATTCTTCTCATTAAATTTCGGCCATTGTATGGAACTGGAGCCCACCCAGCATCGTGATGCACTTGTGGAGCTATACTGTATTTTTTTTCATGGAGTGCAGTTTCATAGAAAGGACTTTGCCGACAGACCTTCTACTGCCCCCTACTAATTGGTTGTATAAATAAATGTTTTCCTTACGGTGACGGAAATCTTATCTTCTCCTGTCAGTAACCAATCGCAATCCTCGTTCAGAAGAATTGACAGGCTCTCGTCAAATCCACGTGGAGGCAGAGTTGCTGCATCTTTTCAGAATTCCAAGAATCCAGTCAGTCTCATTTCGAGGGTCGCCAGGATTATGGCAACTGTGCAATGTTGGGACGCGGGGACAGGATGGAATTGTCAGAGTTGTTTGTGTAGGAAGTCATAAATCTGTAAGTGGGTGTTCAAAGGAGCCACCGAACTTCACTCCTTGAAATAAAATGGAGTATACGATAGGTAGCGAAATCCGGTTGCGAAAGTCAGCTATAACGGCTGGGGTGATCACCGTGCTAACCACACAATACCTCCATTCTGGTTAGATGATCGTCCACCTCTGCTTCGGCATGTAGGCGTGAGGCCAGCAGCCGGCTGGTCGTTCTAGGCCCTTCACGGGCTGTAGCGCCACGGTTTATTATTGTTTGGGATATTTAAAACAAAAATATAGTTTGATACAATTTTGCTCGTTTTTGCTTCCTTTTCGAGATAAAAATTGTTTTATATTAAACATTTCATAGCGTGTTTCGGGAAAGTCACCGATTGAATTTCAAATAAGCTCAGCCAGTTTAATATAGCACATTATTATGTCCATTACAATTTTACTACGTCATACTACTTTTGACCAATAAAACGGTACGAAAGGACGTCTTTCAACCAATCATGGCTGTTTATCGCTACAATTTTATCACTTCCCTAGTATTTGTTTATTTTTATCACTTCGCTAGAGGTTTTTTCTTTTTATCACTTTCCTAGTATTTGTTTCTTTGTCTGCCAACATTTCAAACAGCAAATTCTTTATGCTACTATAAAACATGCTTTGCGATCGTCATTTGCTTCCCTCATAGATAGTCGACTGAAAATGGCGTTTCCGTTCAATCGTTTTTGGTGAAGGTAACATTAGTGAAATAGAATTTTAATAAGTCAATTTATATATATTTAATTATATTAGAGTACTTCATTTCTTCTAATCTTTATATACTTTCTTCTAATCGTGTAATAGTCAATTAAATCCCGCTCGAGTTTTGATTTTCTCTAGATAAATCAAAACCTCTAGTCAGATTACTGTTTACCATTACACTTTTACTACGTCATACTACTTTTGACCAATAAAACAGCACGGACTGACGTATTACTACTTATATATTATTTTAATGTACCGAAGTACATATGATATTTCCATGCAGATATTCAGCGTCATCATACGATGAAAGAGTAATGGAACGGAGAAAAATTCTCTCCGGCGCCGGAATTTGAACCCGGGTTTTCAGCTCTACGTGCTGATGCTTTATCAACTAAGCCACACCGGATACCCACCCCGGCGTCGGACAGAATCGTGTCAGATTAAGTTCCAACTCTTGGGTTCCCTCTAATGGCCGCCCTCTGCACTACGTCATAGATGTCTATGAACGTAGGACTGAAGTCCACACATGTGCTGAGGTGCACTCGTTATGAGTGACTAGTTGGCCGGGATCACTTCGTGATTTAAGACGGCGCTTATTCCGTCGGATCCCGGCCAACATAAGCCCGCCATCGGTCCCTATCCTGTGCAAGATTAATCCAGTCTCTATCATCATATCCTACCTCCCTCAAATCCATTTTAATATTATCCTCCCATCTACGTCTCGGCCTCCCTAAAGGTCTTTTTCCCTCCGGTCTCCCAACTAACACTCTATATGCATTTCTGGATTCGCCCATACGTGCTACATGCCCTGCCCATCTCAAACGTCGGGGTTTAATGTTCCTAATTATGTCAGGTGAAGAATACAATGCGTGCAGTTCTGCCTTGTGTAACTTTCTCCATTCTCCTGTAACTTCATCCCTCTTAGCCCCAAATATTTTCCTAAACACCTTATTCTCAAATACCCTTAACCTATGTTCCTCTCTCAGAGTGAGAGTCCAAGTTTCACAACCATACAGAAAAACCGGTAATATAACTGTTTTATAAATTCTAACTCTCAGATTTCTTGACAGCAGACTGGATAATAAAAGCCTCTCAACCGAATAATAACACGCATTTCTCATATTTATTCTGCGTTTAATTTCCTCACGAGTGTCATTTATATTTGTTACTGTTGGTCCAAGAAATTTGAACTTCTCCACCTCATCAAAAGATAAATTTCCAATTTTTATATTTCCATTTCGTACAATATTCTGGTCACGAGACATAATCATATACTTTGTCTTTTCGGGATTTACTTCCAAACCGATCGCTTTACTTGCTTCAAGTAAAATTTCCGCGTTTTCCCTAATCGTTTGTGTATTTTCTCCTAACATATTCACGTCATCCGCATAGACAAGAAGCTGATGTAACCCGTTCAATTCCAAACCCTGCCTGTTATCCTGAACTTTCCTAATGGCATATTCTAAATTGTGGAAAAAAGAGAATCATAAATCTTTTTTCCTAGGGGAAATCACGTGGTACTACAGTGTTTGAAGTGCCATACGCTACCGATCTGCTTCGGCGGCAGAATAAAAGTTTTGAGGATGCTTAGATTACCGGTATTAGGAATCGAATTCCATACTCTAGCCTCATCACGTGACGCATTATCAACTTGTGGCCTAGAGAGACGGGGGGCTCGCGACTGCAGCTTATATAATAGGGGAAAATTACAGCTGCGAGATGCGAACGGCCGTGTGTGTGTGTGTGTGTGTGTGTGTGTGTGTGTGTGTGTGTGTGTGTGTGTGTGTGTGTGTGTGTGTGTGTGTGTGTGTGTGGGAGACGGAGCAGGCAGGCGGGCAGGCAGGCAGGCAGCGGGAGGACAAGCAATTGTCGAGTTCCAGTTCTCTCTCAGTGGATCCACAGTCCGGGTCACCGCGACGACATTCCATTCCCTCCAGGGTCCAGCCTCCAGCCTGCCCGACAGGTTTTCCAGCCGCCACTTACAGCCAAGCAGTTCCAAATACATACCTACCTGCCTGCCAGCCTGCCCTGCCGCGGATTCCACGCCGCGTCTCCCTTCAATTGTTTTTCCTTTTCGATTTCGAAATCGTCCCCAAAAAAATACAGTGCAGTTCTCAACATTGCATTCTTTTAATTCGAGGCAACTGTAGGTACCTCAGCCCAAAAACCACTAAGCTCCCTCATTCACTCACAGTGTTCTGCCCAAGGGCTGGTCTTTCACTGCAAACCCAGCATTCTCCAGTTTTTCCTATTTTCTCTCTTCCTCCTTTTCTCCTCATATGATCCATACAGGGTGTTTTAAAAAGTATCCGATATTATAGAAAGTGCTATACTAGGGTTAGAAGAAATAGGCGGGTATGGCGAACCCCTAATTCACAACCCCGACTCCTACACCCCTCAGAACCTGCTTGGTGTATGGTTCTGTCCCAAATAACTTACTCCTCCATTCACACGTTTTGCGCTATAGGAAAACTTAAAAGAAAAAATAAAATAATTACGTGGGTTCTAGTAATCACAAATACCTGATTTACTAAATATTATTGTTTTGTTTAGTCAGCTGCCTGAACATAGATCTGAAACTCATAAGTGACAACAATAAGGCATCATTAATGAGGTAATTAAGCCAGGATATAATGAGTTATTTTGGCCAGTTCTCTTCCCCCCATTGCATATATCGCTGAATAGTAACATTATTACACTAATCAGAATTTAGATCATATTATCATTTATAACATTTCGCAAGTTACCCATTTCACAAATATATTAATTACTAGCCGAGCCCGTGCGCTCAGCTGCACCTGTTAGAAATAAATATAAAGTAATTACATAATTAAAATAGGACGCTTGATCCAGGGAACATTCGTGTTTGATAGAAGGATAAATCGTTTAATATGTTACTTAATTTAAATTGTATTTAAATAATTAAAATGCGAACATTTTGGTCCAGAGAGCAATCATTTGGTGCAATGACAATTCCTTTAACATGTTTCTTATTTGTTATTACATGCAACCATAGTTTAATGAATGTACAAAATAGCCGATTAAGTTTTCTGTGCATAAGAAGCTATTTTAATCTTACCTGTCCTCGATTCACTCAGAAGTTACTGTAATAACATCATAGCATTATGTCCATCCAGAGAAACTACACTTTCCAATGGTGAAATAATAATTAATTTCACAAGAACGTTAATTTAGCATCCGATATTACTTAATACAAACACATAAACATTCCCTGTAGGCTATGTTTAATATCTTTCGATTGTAGTTGTCCAAGGCCCCTTATAGACGGTCATTTTTTCTTATTTCCTTGCACCGCCTTAGACGGCGTTATTTTAATATTAAAACTCATTTATCTCATTAAATATCAGCCCTATCAAAATTTTGCAGGGAATAATACTTATCGGAAATCATTTTTCAAGAAACTTTTGTTACGTAACTTTTTTTACAAAAATCAATAATAAGCGATATATTTTGATTTATTTAATTCAGGCCCCCTTATAAGCCCCTTTCAAATAAATTATTTTGAATGCAATATAGCCTAAAATCTAAGTTACAACGAACTTAATTTATATTCCAATTTTCATATAAATCGGTTCAGCCATTATCGCGTGAAAAGGTAACAAACATCCAGACAGACAGACAGACATACAAACAAAAATTTCAAAAAAGCAATTTTCGGTTTCAGGGTGATTAATTATATAAGTTAGGACCAATTATTTTTGGAAAATCGAAAATTAAAGAAAAATTTCGGCTACAGATTTATTATTAGTATAGATATTATATTATATTATATTATATTATATTATATTATATTATATTATATTATATTACATTATATTATATCAGAAGTTACTGTAATAACATTATAGCATTATGTCCATCTAGAGAAACTACACTTTCCAATGGTGAAATAATAATTAATTATACAAATCGGTTAATTTAGCTTTCGATATTACTTCATACAAACACAGAAACATTCTCTGTAGGCTATCTTTCATAGCTTTCGATTGTTGTTGTCCAAGGCCCCTTATAGACGAAGTCATTTTTTCTTATTTCATTTCACCGCCTTAGATGGCGTTATTTTAATTTTAAAACTCATTTATCTAATTAAATATCAGTCCTATCAAAATTTTTCACGGAATAAAACTTATCGCAAATTATTTTTAAAGAAACGTTTGTTATGTAACATTTTTCACAAAAATCAATAATAAGCTAGATATTTCGATTTATTTAAATCACACCCCCTTATAACCCCCCTTTTAAATAATGTATTTTGAATGCCATATAGCCTAAAATCTAAGTTACAACGAACTTAATGTATATTCCAATTTTCGTCGAAATCCGTTCAGCCATTATCGCGTGAAAAGGTAACAAACATACAGACAGACAGACATACAAACAAAAATGTCAAAAAAGCGATTTTCGATTTCAGGGTGGTTAATTATATATGTTAGTACCAATTATTTTTGGAAAATCGAAAATTACCAGAAAAATTTCGGCTACAGATTTATTATTAGCATAAATTTTCTTCTTTTTTTTTCATTCAATTCTATTTCATTTATTCTCTCCATCTAATTTCTTTTTAGTCAAAAAAGATATAAACCTAATTGCTTTTGCAATTTTGTGTTATTATTATTCATCAGTTTTTTATAGCTATTTCTTTATTTATTTGTAGGAACTTTTCATTTATAAATTTCATTCGTATATCTTTTGTATTTTGACATTCAAGAACGATGTGAATGTCATCTACTCTCCGTCCACATAATGGGCATGTGCCTTGAGGTATATTGCCTCTATTACTTCTTAATTTCCAAATCCCCAGTCTGAACCAGGCTAGTCCAAATCTTTCTTTCATATTCATATTTTCAATATATGTACTCCTTCCCCATATTTTTTTATGTTCATTAAAAATATTAGGGATCGCATTTCATTCATACTACTAAAATCATTTTGTCTAATTATATTTTTACATGTTGATTTAATTATATTTAGGCTTGCTGACATTTCTTTGGCTACCAATTAACTAATGCATAGTTGAGCTTAGTTTAATTCAAATAATGGTCGTCTGTAGATGTCTGTACCGGATGTTTCAATTATTCTGCCGTACAGTAAAAACTTATTTCATAGCTTTGTAACGTTTCACGACATTTCTCGATTGCTTTCATATTACAGACGGTTCCTCGAAATGATGACGTAATTCTTAGTGCGCACGAAACATTCGATTCATTGCAATTAACATTCATATGTTGAAGGTCTCGGTATAAGAACCCGGTAATTCTTATATTCGTTGGCATGTAATACGTACAGCTGAAGTGCGAAGATTCTTCCATTTCAAAACAAAGGTCTCATGTCAATGTAAAGTTCGTCATTGGAGTCGTAACGCTGAATACACACGCACATCACTTTACAAGGCCGTTATAAATTTATGGATGCAATTCTATCGCTAGCAGATTTGATTCCGAGCAAGGAAAGACATATCAAATATCTCATTGTTATAGAACATGGCAACGGGAGAAGATTTAAACGTGTAAGATGCTGTGGTCCACCGCTGTGGAGTAACGGTTAGCACGTCTGACCGTTAAACGAGCGAGCCCGGGTTCAAATCCTGATTGGGACAAGTTACTTGATGGAGGTTTTCTCCGCGGTTTTCCCTCAACCCAATGATAGCAAATGCTGGGTAACTTTCGGAGCTGGACCCTGGACTCATTTCGCTGACATTATCACCTTCATCTTATTTAGATACTTGATAACCATAGCATTTGATAAAGCGACGTAAAATAATCAATTAAATAAATTTTCTGTAGCAGAATACTTGACTTAAAAGGGCTTATACTTGAACTCACGGAATACTGGGTATGTATAAAAAAATCTATCATAATTTGAAGTAATTTTTACGGGAAGCTGAATTCTCGTCACCGGAACTCTCGTCATTGTACCATCTAGTCACTGCAATTTTGTAACCCGGTGTTTTTGTCTCTTCGACTTTTTGGTCACCCGATATTTTGGTCACCAGTACACATTTTCTTAAAAATAATAATTTAATTTGACAAGTAAAATATCCATAGATAGGCCTACTCAGTATAAAAGTTATGTGGTTAATGTGGCAAAATTGCCACACAGCATAAAATGCTACATGATTTATATTTCAAAATTGCCACCCAAATTGTAACCGATGGCTCTGAGGTACGTAAGAACTGCATCATCTTTATAATCAGGGCGTCGTTCTGCATCCCCTTAATCCTTCTGTCTAAATCCTCCACTTTCTCCTTTTTACGGGGTGGAGAGTGACCTTCGCAATAATCCTAAAGCCCCTAATATTTCGAGTGAATCGAAATTCTCCTTCGCGATGCTCCATCAGTACAATGAATTTGATAATAACTAAAATAAGTAAGAATGTCACCTTTTTTGCCAAATACTTATACGTATAACCACGGAAACAACCCTACAATGACATTTAAATCTCATTATGATTATATACGTAACCACGGAAACAACCCTACAATGACATTTAAATCTCATTATACTTATATGCGTAACCACGGAATCAACCTTACAATGACATTTAAATCTCATTATACTTATATGCGTAACCACAGAAACAACCCTACAATGACATTTAAATCTCAGTATACTTATATGCGTAACCACGGAAACAACCCTACAATGACATTTAAATCTCATTATACTTATATGCGTAACCACGGAAACAACCCTACAATGACATTTAAATCTCAGTATACTTATATGCGTAACCACGGAAACAACCCTACAATGACATTTAAATCTCATTATACTTATATGCGTAACCACGGAAACAACCTTACAATGACATTTAAATCTCAGTATACTTATATGCGTAACCACGGAAACAACCCTACAATGACATTTAACTCTCAGTATACTTATATGCGTAACCACGGAAACAACCCTACAATGACATTTAAATCTCAGTATACTTATATGCGTAACCACGGAAACAACCCTACAATGACATTTAAATCTCATTATACTTATATGCGTAACCACGGAAACAACCTTACAATGACATTTAAATCTCAGTATACTTATATGCGTAACCACGGAAACAACCTTACAATGACATTTAAATCTCAATATACTTATATGCGTAACCACGGAAACAACCCTACAATGACATTTAAATCTCACTATACTTATATGCGTAACCACGGAAACAACCCTACAATGACATTTAAATCTCAGTATACTTATATGCGTAGCCACGGAAACAACCCTACAATGACATTTAAATCTCAGTATACTTATATGCGTAACCACGGAAACAACCCTACAATGACATTTAAATCTCATTATACTTATATGCGTAACCACGGAAACAACCCTACAATGACATTTAAATCTCAGTATACTTATATGCGTAACCACGGAAACAACCCTACAATGACATTTAAATCTCAGTATACTTATATGCGTAACCACGGAAACAACCCTACAATGACATTTAAATCTCAGTATACTTATATGCGTAACCACGGAAACAACCCTACAATGACATTTAAATCTCAGTATACTTATATGCGTAACCACGGAAACAACCTTACAATGACATTTAAATCTCATTATACTTATATGCGTAACCACGGAAACAACCCTACAATGACATTTAAATCTCAGTATACTTATATGCGTAACCACGGAAACAACCCTACAATGACATTTAAATCTCAGTATACTTATATGCGTAACCACGGAAACAACCCTACAATGACATTTAAATCTCAGTATACTTATATGCGTAACCACGGAAACAACCCTACAATGACATTTAAATCTCAGTATACTTATATGCGTAACCACGGAAACAACCTTACAATGACATTTAAATCTCAGTATAGTTATATGCGTAACCACGGAAACAACCCTACAATGACATTTAAATCTCAGTATACTTATATGCGTAATCACGGAAACAACCTTACAATGACATTTAAATCTCAATATACGTATATGCGTAACCACGGAAACAACCCTACAATGACATTTAAATCTCAATATACGGTACTTATATGCGTAACCACGGAAACAACCCTACAATGACATTTAAATCTCAGTATACTTATATGCGTAACCACGGAAACAACCCTACAATGACATTTAAATCTCAATATACTTATATGCGTAACCACGGAAACAACCCTACAATGACATTTAAATCTCAATATACTTATATGCGTAACCACGGAAACAACCTTTCAATGACATTTAAATCTTATCTCATTATACTTATAAGCGTAACCATGGAAACAACCGTACAATGACATTTAAATCTCATTATAATTATATGCAAAACTACAGAAACAACCTTACAGTGACATTTAAATCTCATTAAATTTTTTTTCAGTAAAACAATTAAATGTAATCGGTGACGAAAACGCCGGTGACTAAAATGTAATCGGTGACAAGAAGGTATAAGAGGATATATCCGGTGACGAGAATTCCTGGACCCAATTATTACAGCGTTATATGTTATTATTTAGGAATATTTTAAGTGTTAGATATAACTTTTAGATCTGTAAACTTTACTTACTAAGCCTATTAAGTCGTATGTAAAATGTATTCTTAAATGTGCATATATTACACACATTCAAAAAAGAAATTTTTACAAAACTGAAATTTTGTCCAGACTTTCAGAACTGAAGTATGTTAAAAGTACACAATTCTTACTTATTGATGAGAGGTATTTTAAATATTATTACAAAAATTGTCAATTTTCATTACAGTAATATTTTTTGTAAATTATGTAGCAAAATAAACACTATTATAATTGTATGTTTTAAAGATTGTCGTACTAAGAACTACCAGTTCAACTTCCCTATCAGTAACTGAACTCAACTTCGCAGAATTTGTAGCTAGACGCGCCAACAATTTAGCCAAAATACGCGAACTAAGTTTCGTTCAAAATAAATCAGATTTTTAATGTGTATAATTTGTTATACTTTGGCTTGTTAATACTAACACGAATTCATATAAGGATAGCTGTTGGAATGAAATTAAATTCCTCCAAAAGCAATATTGGAATTCATTATATTTTGGTACTGTGGTCTATGTTTCACAGCAATGCAATATGTTTCGTAAAGCCACTACTGAAGAATAATATATTATTACTACTCACACTATTGAAAAATGGTAGCATGAATCTGACCACAGCACGATCTTTATCATCACAAATTCCACTCGGAATCGTCGACTATTGATCCGGGTTCTCTTCCACGAAGCAAACGCCTTATATATGATAGTTTTTAGTTTTCGAACTAACGAATAAGGAAATAGTTCTATGGAAGAGAAGAGAATGCGAGATAGAGCACTAGCGTTGATATATAGATATATAGATAAAACACTTATTAAAAATTGACTTACAACAATACAATGGTGTTCACTATTCTTAGGCAGATGATACAGTTTTACTCTTTGGTGGAAAAACCTGGTATGATGCATATAATAATTCAAATAATGGACTTAAATTAGCAAAAAATGGTTTGACATAAATTACCTTTCTATCAACGAAAATAAAACCATAATTATTCCATTCTCAATAACTGAAAAATGTAACAAACCTCCTACATCTACATTAAGTATTAAATTACATAATTCTGATTGTTGTCTTATACTGTACAGTGAAATGTCCGATTATTAAAGAGTCCTCTGAAGTTAAGTATTTAGACATATTTTTCGATAATCATTGAAAATGGAACCAACACATTAATTACCTTTGTAATAAATTACGTAAAATAGTATATTATTTTGTTTTATTGAGGAATTACTTGTCAATAAGTTTATTACGTACAATATATTTAACTTTATTTCAATCGGTAATTATGAATGGAATTATAGGATGGGGTAGCTCATTTAAATCCA